>NC_135497.1:332857429-332884929 GCF_052857255.1 Amblyomma americanum
TAGTCAAAAAAGACTTCGTGTGCTTTATCTGCAAGTTTCACACATTTGACTTATTGAAGCTCGCGATTTCTAAAGCCCACGGAATTGTCCTTTAAAACCTTTCCTTCATCCCTTACCCCACAACACAGTGGGGGGTATCCGCCGGGAGTGAGGAATTTACTGCGCCCTTGCTCTCCTCATAACAGATTATTATTATTATTATTATTATTATTATTATTATTATTATTATTATTATTATTATTATTATTATTATTATTATTATTATTATTATTATTATTATTATTATTATTATTATTAAAGTGTTACTCGCGGAGAACATCGAACACACTGCTCCCCTTAACTCCGTCTTCAGCACCCCGCTTATCATGTGTTTCTGCGCTCTCGACGTGCGGCGCAACGCTTGCTCTGAGGCGTGGGTCACAGCCAAAGACCGCCATGGAACCCCCCTCGTCAGTCCTCGACGTGGAGCCTGGAGAAACTGAGATGGATCAAATCCAGCATTCGGAAAGTATTTTCACATATCATGCATGAACAATGTTGCTCTGCTGCGAAAACCCGCGAGACGTTTTTCGAGATGCCATCTGTGAAATCGTCAGTGTTCTCCGTAATAGTGCGTTCGCAGTGGCCATTTCAATAAGGAAAATTTTATTGTTCCAATCGCGTTAAGTAATACAGGCCACTTTGGCAGTCTTCGATGGAAGCCCGGGGTCTATAGTGAAACTACTGGTACGCGTGATGCGCAGTTGTACGAGAGAAGACGAAAGACAGGCAATATGGTCGTGTGTTGATGGAACGTTCTTTCGCCTTCGTTTCGTCAGCTTTTCGCGCCGAATAAAGAATCGTGACCGGCAAGGCTTTCGCAGGAACCGCTGCGATGCGGCCTACAACGACTTTCTACTCAACACAATAAAGAAAATCGAGAATACTTCTTGGTGGCCGAACAGTGTCTTAAACGAATCATGTAGTGCATCTCGCACGTCACGCGTGCTAAGGTCTTTGAAGAATGTGATACGTCATCGACGCTAACTCCATTCACTGCATTCTAAAAGAGTGTAGAAACATTTATTTCAAAAAGGTAGGATAGAGAGGCGAAAATACAGATTTTGGGTGGAGTCCTTATTTCAGGACCCCAATGTCCACCACAGTTGCTCTTGCTTGGGATATCAGCTTTCGGTGCGTCGCCAAGTCAGAGCAGAGCAGGGCAGACTCCCGCTGTTCCTCGGAGTGATGTTTGTCTAGTTCGGGGCGCTTCGGACCAGAGCAGCCCCATGTTACATGATATGTTGTTGGAATTCCGCCACACCAGGGGCAGATTCTGTCATATCTGTCGGGGAAGATGATCCCGTTTTGTGTAGGTTAGGAAAAGTGTTCGTCTGTAGTTGTCGCCATTCCCTCGCCTCTGCCGCCGTTAGCTTACGGTGTGGTAGGGGATAGACTTGTCTTTGTGTTCGGAGAAGGAGGAGGCGCTCGCCGTACGTAGAGGGAAGAGGGGTGAGGTCGGGGAGGTTAGTCGCTCGGTTAGTATATCCTCGAGCTAGACTGTCCGCGGCCTCGTTTCCTTCGAGCCCCTCGTGCCCAGGAGTCCCAGTGATTTGGTGCTTGCATGTGGAATTTTGAACTTGTGGGGTAGTCAGAATGGGAGCGACAAAGTGTGGAAGTCTGCCAGGGAGGAAGAGCCGACGCGCCGACTGGGAGTCAGTAATAATTTTTAGCTCATTTCCCATGGCATCGCCGTGCTGGATGGCGAGGGCAATTGCAGCAGTTTCTGCTACTGTGGGAGAGCAGTTTCGTAGGGAGACGCTGGCGATTTCCTTGAAATTGGTGTACAAGACGACGGCCAACGCGTTTGTAGAATCGGGGTACATGGCTGCGTCGACGTATACAGCATTTTGTGCCTGTCGGTGTGTGCGGCGCAGATAGTCCACTCGCGCCTTTCGTCATCCCTTTTGTGAGTCCGAGTGCATCTTCTTCGGGAGTGGAGCTACATACACGCGGGTTCGCAGAGTTGAGGGTAGGTCTCGGTTGTCCTGGACGGCGCGTTTGTCAGCCGGGGAACCCACTCTTTCCAAGATTGCGCGCCCAGCTTTGGTGGTGAGGAGGCGTTCCTTTTGCGTTGCTAGGACGGCTTCTCGAATTTATTGTATTGTGTTGGTCAGTCCCAGGTCCTCAAGGTGGCACCTGGCCGCGTACATCGGGAGGCCTAACGCATGTTTGTAGGCGGTACGGATGATGGCGTCTGCTTTGTCTCGCTCATTCCACAGAAGTGGTAGGAATGGGAGACCGTATGACAGGCGGCTCATAACTAGAGCCTGTATCAGTTGAATTGTATCCTCCTCTCCCATGCATTTTCGGTTGCGGGTGATGCGCCGAATCATGCGGGAGATCTGGAGGGCAGTTGTCCGGAGACGCTGTAACGTGTGGTTGGCTTTCCTGCCGCTGTGAAGCCAAAGGCCCAGGATGCGGATAAAAGGGACTTCCTTTATTCTCGTGCCTTCGAGGTAAACTCGATGTCACCGGGAGATTTGTAGGCATAGCCCTGAATGCGGATAATTTCGGATTTGTCGGGTGCGCAGCTGAGGCCGCAATTTGCTGCTTGTCTTTCTACGCAATTGACTGCCTCTTGTAGGGTGTTTTCTTTGTCGGCAAGGGAACCCCAAGTGGGCCAGACGGTAATATCATCGGCGTAGATAGTATAGCCGATGCCTTCAATAGCCTCGAGTGCTTTTGCCATGCCGATCATAGCTACATTGAAGACGAGAGATGATAGAGCCTTGGGGAGTGCCTTTGTTGGGTGTCTGCTCTGTGCCAGAGCGGACATCTCCCATGCCAATCGTGGCCGTGCGGTCGCTGAGAAAGTTTTTGATGTAGTTGAAGGTCTTGGGTCTGCAATCGAGGGCGTTGAGCTCTTTCAAGATGGCGCCGTGAGCAGCGTTGTCAAAAGCGCCTTTCAAACAAAGTGCCATAATTAGGTGCTCGCCGCCTCTCGGGGTGTTACTGAGTACTTCTTCCTTGAGAAGGAGGAAAGCCTCTTGCGTAGAAAGACCTTTCCTGATGCCGATCATAGTGGGTGGAAAGAGGTTGTTGTCCTCTATGTAGTTTTGGAGGCGGGTCTGCATAACGCGCTCGTATAGTTTGCCCAGGCAAGAGGTGAGGGAGATGGGTCGTAATGCTTCCAGGCTTGGTGGTTTGCCTCGTTTTGGGATAGTAACGATTTCGGAGTGTTTCCAATCTGCAGAGAGTTCTCCCGCCTCCCATAGGGTGTCATTTATGTAGGCAGTGAGGATCTCGATCTGGACTTGCTCAGGTTTCGAATCATCCCATTTGTGATCTTGTCCGCGCCAGCTGCCGTCTTGCGTGTGGCAGATCGAGCCGCGGCGTAAACCTAGGCAGTGGTGATGGGGGCGTCCAGCCTCTCATTTGGGCCTCCCGTGTACGAGATTGTGCTGGGAGGATGGGGGGTGCCGATGTATTTGGTTTTGAGGGCGGTGAGGAGGGCCGCGTCGTCTCCGGGGTACAGATGGGCGATTTTCTTGAGTGTACAGTTAGTGGCAGACCGCGATGTTTGCGGATCGACGAGGCTGCGGAGGATCGCCCACGTGCGGGAGGTCCCCAGCGTGCCGAGTAGTGACTCGCAAAATTCCTGCCAATTCTGTTGAGAGAGGTGTTGTGCATACTCTTGTGCTTCTGCCGGGATCTGTCATATGCGGAGTCTCAGGGGACGATTGAGGCGTTGGCGTTTCCATCTGCGATCCAGAGTCCGCCGGGCCTGCCACAACTTCAAAGGGTGACGATCGACCTCCGGATTATCGGGTGTGCATTGTACTTCGGTGGTGGCCTACTTGTGTGCTTTCCGAATCTTTTCACTCCATTCGCTGATTGATTTAATGGAGTCTTCCGGAACGGGCTGTGCACGGTATTTAGTCCAGTCCGTGATTTTGGCTGTTCCCAGGGTGCGACTAATGTTTACGGAGGTGATAGACGTGCTTACGATGTAGTGGTCGCTACCTAAGCTCTCTCCAAGATTTGTCCACGTAGCGTTATCGATGTTCTTGACGATTGTAAGGTCAGGGCATGAATCGCGCGTGTCGCTGTTTCTTTCGCGGGTTGGGTATAAAGGATCAATAAGTATTTCCAGGCCCAGGGCATCCCGAGCTCATACCACGCTCAGACCACGCAGCGAGTTCGTTTTGTAGCCCCATTCCCTGTGGGGGGCGTTGAAGTCACCGAGTGCGATAAGCTGATGCGAAACAGCTAGCTGATCTGCCTCTTGAAGTATGTCAGAGAAATCGGCCTTGATTGCTCGTGGGGGGTGATACACATTCAGAACTAAGGTGCTCTTGCGGCCCCTCTTGTTGGGAATGACCTCGATCATGTTGTAGTTGATCTCCTGTTCTCTCAAGGAGTGTTCGACCACCGTGTTGTTCTTAGAAACAAGGGTGGCAACTTTTGGCGAGCTCGCATTGTGGACTGTGTAATATCCTGGGAGAGTCGGCGCCGGGTCTGCTCCTACCTCTTGCAGGCAGATTATATCGGGTCGAATGGGGGTGACATTGATGTATTGTTTCAAGAGGCTTTGTTTTCTCCTGAAATTTCGGCAATTCCATAGCCAGATCTCTAGGCGGTCAGGAGTGCCTGATTTAGAGAGCGGAGCCATCCTGGTGGCTGGTAAAGCTCCTGACAGATTCGTTGTCGCTACTCATAGCGACCGCCGCGGTCGCGGACCGGTAGGTTTTTGCTCGAGGGTTGTCAGAGCTGGTAACACGTTTTCTGCTGGGGGCCTTGGTGTTTATCAGTTCTTGTAGGGTAACAAATTTGGCGTCATGTGCGTCCAGGCGCAGGCCTATTTGTGCGATTTGGGCTGAGAGCTAGGAGGTGAATGTTGTGAGAAGGGGGTTTATGTTGTCAATAATGCTATTCAAGAGACGTCCCTCTATTTCTTCATATGTGTTGGGGAGGGGGGTGGTTGTCGGTTGGCGAGGTGTGAGAGTTGGTGTCGCCACTGGTGGTAGAAGTGGTTTGGGGGAAGTCTCAACGTCCCGGGGCGTGGGAGGTGGGGAGGTTGGACATGGGTGGTGGTGAGAGGAGTGCACTTGCGGGCTAGCTCCGCTACCTGGGATTGTAGCTTGCCGATAGTGCGTGCCATTTTTGCGCAGTCTGAGCATTTGGGTGGAGTGGGTGTGTTCGAAGGAACAGTGGGAGAGTTCTTAACGAGCTCTGGCCAGCTCACCTTTTTGTCCGTTGCCTTGGCTTGCCCTTGGTGTGGCCGGCTAACTTCCTTTTTTTTGCTTGGGTGCAAGGGTAGCAGGGGTTGACCGGTTGGTGGAGATGGATCTCGATCTGCTCCTACTGCTGCAGCTATGGCTGGATGACTCGTCGTCCGTGCTGAACCAGCGCGGCGTCCGAGTTCGGGCCTGGTTCTCTTTCCTGGACCGGTGTTGTTCCTTGATGGGGGGGGGGGGGGTGGAGGATCGGACGGATGGTGGCTTTTGCTTGAGTGGTCTGTACCGATTGGGGCACTCCTTGCTGCCGGTTTCGTGTATTCCTTCGCACAAAGCACACTTCGGCAGGCACTGATGTCCGTGAGGAGGATTTTGGGCCCCGCATTTCCTGAAGGCCGCCAGGTCTGGTGTGGGGCACACATTGGAGCGATGACCCGGCTGCATGCACACATAGCAGAATTGTCGTGCTGGGCGGTACAGATGGCAACGAAACTCCGCGCTCTTGAAGTACACAAGTTTGGGGGTGGTCCGACCGTTGAAAGTGATCAGCATTGACGATGTTTTGCCCATGCATGCGTCGTACGTCGAGTACGGTGGTCCCGCGTGAGCGGATGTATAGGCCCGTGTGGAGAGCTTCCGGTGTCCTGTGGTCCGGAATTCCGTAGATTACGCCCTGTCTGTCGTGCTCTGTGAAAGGTATGTAGGCGTTCACGTCATGAGTGAGGTCTCCAAAGGACAGTGTCTTGATTTGTCGAAGTTAGTTGGCAACTTCTGCGTGCAGAGTGCTCGCTACGAGGATATTTGATCCGTAGTGGGGGCGGAGGAGGTACCTTCCTTCCACCTGCTACGGTTCTGGACAGGTGTTGCTTACTGCTTGGGCAAGATCGAGATTTGAGACGTTCTTTAAAGCGAGTCCTCGGCGAGGTCGAATCACAATTTTGATGTCCGTTTGCGGTAGAGGCGGGAGGCGGACTCGAAGGCCGCGTTTCTTTGGCGTAGGATGTTTGTGATTTGGTGGGGGGTCCTGGGAGTCGGTGCTGCCCTGCACTTGGCTGTTGGTTTCAGTCCGGGCTGCTTTGCGAAGCTTCCTTTCTTGATGCCTGCTCAAGGCTATCTTCCAGCCGTTGGGCAGAGGGGTAGTAGGCGGTGGCGAAACTGGGGACGAACTGGTCGTCGGACCGTTCTCCGTTCGGTCTTGAGAGTCGGTTAAGTCCATGTCGGAATCCAAGACTTCATTTGTTGTGGGTAGCAGGGACGCCTCCGAGCTCATTTTCAACGCCGCGCAGCGTGGCGCGGGGCGAGGCATGGGGTGGAGGACCGCCCTTGTTGTGCTAGGCACAACGCGAGGACTAGCGTTCCGCGCCTGGCTCGAACAATATGTGAACGCTCTAACTCGGCGTCTTATTTACTTAGCGCAGAGCCAACTCTGCGTACTCTAAGGCCTTTTTTTTTGAAGCCCTAGGGAATCAAACAACAACCGTTTCTCAGCCCGAAAGAGCTTTGGCAGACGGAAGAGACCTAGAAACACATCGCAGCGTATTACGTTTACCGAAAAAGATTCCACACAGCAGGTATGTGTATTGACGGCGCCCCTCATGGTCAGCAACGTGCCCCGACCGGACTCGAAGCTGCGGGCCACGAGCGGTGGGCCCCAAATATAGGACACCATGCAGTGATGCTGCTTGTGTTGACCCAATCGACCGCTGGCGGACGTTCGAACAAAGATCGCTTATTTTCGCAACCGGGATTTCCCCAGTAATGTTGACGCACACGCGGCTGGACCGCGAGAATTATGAGCGCTGCCGCCTTGTGCAAGCTATTCAATGTGCGCGAGTAATTCGCAAGAGGTGCCAGCTGCGTGTGTTTTTACAGAGAATCGCTTTTGCGGAAGCCACGCTACTCGAATCCACAGGTGCCCTCTTCAGGTGTTTACTATTGCAAGCTTTCGATTGTCCTGAGGTTTTTGTAATTAATAATCATTACTTCCGAAACGAGCCAATGTTATATTCTTTCTTTTTGACGCTGAATATCGGCGCCCAATTTGAGACATCCGAAAAATTTTCGCTAGTTTTTCGGCAGCGCCAGACGAGCTATCTCGAAAAGGAATTCCTGTAAACTTAATCGCTTCAGCGCGAGATGCATATTTGAACCAACACGAAAACTACGGGTTTCTGTTCGCTCCTAAATAAAAGAGTGTTGCAATTAGACCGTGATCGCGATATAATGGCGTTGCTGACTTTCCACATTTTTCGTTTTTTTGCTTAGCTAAGTGACCGCCGCTATAACTGCGCACATTTTGTCGCAGTTTAACTAAGACGAAACCATAAAGGTGCCGTTTTTAAGTGGTAACGAGAGTGTTTGGTGCGATTAAGAAAAGTGGATGGCGACACAATATTGCATCAATTTGGACTGCAAAACCTTCTCTGCAACATGTATATCGACTGTTTCAGCCGCTTACGGTGAGTGCTATGAGTTCATAATTTTTTGGAATTGTTGTGTACTAAAAGAAAAAAAAACGCTTGATTTTCATTAGGCTCCGTTTAGCCTGTGGCAAGGAAAATCCGCATGGCATGGACAAATGTACTGCCGCTCACGTCGTCAAATATCTTTATCACCGCTGCGTTGAAACCAACGGCGAACGGGCATCATAAAAATTCAGTAAAATAACCCATCTATCTCCTGCATGTAAGTTGACCAAGTTTCTGAGTAAATGATTGTGCGAGCTTGATATCAAACTCACACTTCCTAATAACAGAGTTCTCAAATCATGATCATCATCAGCCTGGCCCCGTCCACTGCAGGAGAAAGGCAATTATTCCTTTCTTGAGCCAGCTGCGGCAACCCTATCCCCTCAAACCTCACAATTTCAACCGCCAACCCAACTTTCTGCCGCCCGCTGCTACGCTTGCCATCTCTTGGAATCCACTCCGTTACCCTTAAGGACCAGCGGTTATCCTGCCTTCGCATTACATACCCTGCCAAGGCCCATTTCTTCCTCTTGATTCGTTTGTTCTCTCACCTACTTTGCCGGCTTCCGGTCTCTTAACGTTACACCTATCATTTTTCTTTGCATAGCTCGCTGCGCTGTCATTAACTTAAGCTGAAGCCTTTTCGTTATCCTGCACGTTTCTGCCCCATAGGTGAGTACCGGTAAGATACAGCTGTTGTATACTTTTCCATTGAGGGATATTGGTAAACTACGATATGCGCTCCACCTCATTCTTATTCTTGTAGTTATTTCCTTCTCATGATCCGGATCAGCGGTCACTACCTGCTCTAAGTAAATGTATTCGTTACCACTTCCAGCAACTCGTTACCAACTGTGAACTGCTGTTCCCTTGCGAGACTGTTGAACATTACTTTGGTTTTCTGCATGTTAATTTTAGACCCATAGTACCGCTCTGCCTGCCTAACTCATTGATCATGGTTTGCAGTTGGTCTCCTGAGTAACTTAGCAAGGCAATGTCACCAGCGAATCGCAGATTACGTAGGTATTCTTCATTAACTCTTATCCCCAATTAACACATCTTTTTGGGCTAGTTGGTGCGTACTTGATTTAGAGAAAACCTAGCGCAAAAACATGCGACCACAAAGACAGAACAGACGAGACACAAGCGCTACTAGTTGGGGATAAGATTTACTTGATTTAGAGAAAACCTAGCGCAAAAACATGCAACCACAAAGACAGAACAGACGAGACACAAGACACTAGCGCTTGTGTCTCGTCTGTTCTGTCTTTGTGGTTTCATGTTTTTGCGCTAGGTTTTCTCTAAATCAAGTAAATCTTATCCCCAACTGTTACGAATTCAGGCCACAGAATACCTCCTGCTCTCAGATAACCAAATACTAATGTATTCTTAATAACACCGTGCTATAATAACGGCGTTCATTGCATAAAAAATAACAGTGTAATAACAAGGCAGCCATCTCAGACGAGCCGGAGCGTGTTTGTTCTTTATAGCATGTGCTCTAATTGACTAAGATAACTCATTCTTGACCACTGCAAGCGTTGTGAAATCAGAAAACAACTAAAAGAACTTTATTTCGCACTTCACTTTTGGTACTGTCACGAACTTGAGAGCACAATAACGGATTCAGGCCTATAAAGTGCTGCCCACATACTGCTTCCAACTGCCGCTTTTTTTCTTTTTTTCTTTCAAAAAGACAAGTATTGTGGCGCACATAGGCAAGGATGAGTACGCTCAGCTGCGAGAGTAGCCTGTCGCATCGAAAGTGGAGGCGAATTCTTCGCCAGGGGTAAGAATGCCAGTTTTGTTGAAACTCCACTAGCTTTACTGCGATTCTGAAATAAAAAAAAAAACTTGGGGTGACACTTTAGCGCCGCGTCAAGGGTATGACGCGATAGCGGCAAAGGTGCACTAAATAGAAATCTGAACTCGTTTTTTTTTTAACCGCGGGAACTCAATCTACACGTTCCGGGCATTCTCAGAAACTTCGAATTATTGTCCTGTGCGGAAGATTGCCGTAATTAAATCAGATTAAATGTCCCGGCTCCCGCCTTTTTTGAACTCAACGCGGTGAGTAGGAGGTGTCAACTAACGCGTCAGCCATTCACGTGGCGGCTTGCCGCTCTGCCGTCAGCGGAGTGATACGTAAATTAAAGAGTCCACGTGTAGTTTTTATTTCCGTAGGTCTAATTTGAGATTATATTGTCTGTGACTGAAACTGTTTATTCGCAGAAGCCCAAAAAAACAACATAAAAGCGAAAGTGAAGCCGGCACTGGACTGACTGAAAGGCACTCCACGCGTTGGCCGACTCCGCCTGCCTACCGCGTTGAGTTCAAAAAAAAAAAAAGGCGGGAGACGGGACGTGTAATCCGATTTAATTAGGAAAATCGGCCGCACAGGACAATAATTCAAACTTTCTAAGAATGCCTGAAACGTGTAGATTGAGTTCTTGCCGTAAAATGACGAGTTCAGATTGCTCTTTATTGCACCTTTAATGGGTCCGTTCAGCGGTCTGGGCTCCTCTTTTCGTATCGCTTCGCAGACGGACACTGTTCTTTCTTTCAGCATCACATAACGCTTAATTAACCTACCCTAAGAATACAATGCGATAGCATTAGAGATCCCTCGCGCGTAAGTGCTCCTTCGCTGTTGCCCAGGCTCTGTCCCACATATTCGGAATTTACAATTGGCTATTTCACGTTCTTAGATGGCAGGGAGTCCTCGTATTTCTCCTGGGACAGTGGTGTAGCGGTTAATCGATGCAACACTGCCCCGGCAGGTGGCTGTTTCAAACAGAGCCATCGATCGGACTTATGAGACACAGGTCGCTCTTCCAGGGCAACCTCTCGCGACAAACGATTAATTTAACTGCCACCTGCCAAGGTGGACAGTTTTCCCACAATCCGGTGAACAGCTGTTGCCGCCTGCCACGGTGGGCAGGTTGTGATGACGTCACAACGTCAAGTTACCTAGGTGACATGTGAACCATCTGCTTTTCCGCTCACAATGCCGCTGACGGCGCAAGAGTTTTTGCTGAACAGAAGACGTGACGCTGTTACACATAAAAGAAACTTGGGTCTGGACTTTGAGGAAGGCAGCGACTGATAAGTCGTTTCTTCTTTTTTTTTTTGTAAAAGTAGCCAAAAAAAGGTCGGGCAAGGTTTTCGTTTTTTTTTTTTGCTTCAAGTTCTGCTTTAACTGGGCGAAAAGATAACGGAGCAAGCTAGATGTAGCCGAGCGCTAACCGAGCATGAAAACTGATAGACTTACCGCACCATTCGCGGGGGCTGTTTCGAAATACTATATGGCCGATCCGCGGTGGACGCTCTTATCGATGCCGCTGAACAGCGACGGGACGCAGCGTGCAGTGCCCACTTTCCTGTGCAGTTCGCAGAATCGGTGTCACCGCCACTTTCGCCTTCGTGAAACGCGTCCGCGATTGAAGTGGGAATTGCACCAGCGCGAATCTATCAGGGTTACGCAATGCAGGGCTGCGTAAGCAAAACAGCTACATAGTGATAAATGAGGCAGAACGCTTTGCCATTGTAACCGCGTTTGGGTACAGTGGAATCCTGTGTAAGCGGCGCAACGGTGCCCTTTACTTGCGTAAATACACGAGCAATGTTTGTGCCTGGAAGACTGCCAAAAAAACGTAGAGAGGGGAAACGGCAGTTTACATTACACCCTCGACAGGTGATGCTGGATACTGTGTTTACTTCCACAAAATATGCTTCATGGGGAATATAGAAAAGATAGCTGCGGAAGTGTAATTCGCTTTTATATTGGAGTAATTTATGTGCTCTGTCTTCACCTGCTGCCAGGCTAAATTAATAGCGCGCGTGAAAACTGCGCAGGCAATGAAGCAACGCATCGTTTGAGTGTTGAACAATGTACATGCTAGGCTGATAAAAAGCCTCTCCAACAATCAACGATGAGAAGCTTTACTCGCCGAACTTGCCGAGTTACGGACACGTTGCAGGGGATAAAAAAAATCGCGTTGAATAGTTTCGAAGTCCACTCAAGGTGGTTGAAACCTTGAAGACCACTGTCACCGCTGCGCCGAAGCCCTAATCGCATCGATAGATTTCTGCTTTTTGAGCTGCCTTCAAAGGACGCGCTACGAGGATTGAAGAGTATGTTGATGCAAACATAAAAAGAAAACAAAAACAACGTACTGCAGCCGTTGTGATAGTGCATAATTAAATAGTTAGGTGTTCAGGGCTCCATTACGCGAGTTTGTTTGAAGGCCTAGCTGCAGCCAGTAGAGGTGAGGACCTGAGCTAATTGCATTTGTGCTTGACGACCTTGATGTATGCTTACGTAAGATGGAAACTAAAGTAGCCGACTGAGATATTTTATGGAGGTGCTGCGAATATTAAAATTTTCGAATAATAATCGGATAAGTATAGTTAGGTTCGAATATCGAATAATGAAACGCAGATGCATTTATTCCCAATACAACTCTCATTTTCACATGCTGTAACAGTAAACTGTTGAAAATTAGTAAGATATAACGCTCAAGGCATCGTTCTATTCATCGGGATCACAACTTGAAACACTGCTGCGAATAGCTCGCAAGTTCTGCGCGACTATTCTTTTTTATTTTTCGCCTCTGAAAATCTTGAGTCAACGACTAACATCCAGTCTAACATCACGCAGGTCTTTTGACCATACTTTGTAATAAAAAAAAAACCTTGCGAGCGAAAATTCTAAGGAAATTTATTTTTATTTTACCGCCACAATATCCATGGTGACAGGGTACCCATGGTAAAAGCGGCCTCTTGAACCGCTCTACTTGGCCATGGACACCCAGCTGCGAACTTTGGCAACAAAGCAGTGGCACACTTTCAAATTGCAATGTAATACAATACAATTTTGTATTGTATGTAATACAATACAATGTTGTTGGGTACTTCTCGTAAGGAAAACAGGATGACAAACAAAGCAATGAAGAGTAGAATACAGTCAATTTGTTTCACAAATTCAATGCAGCGTCTGTAAATAAAAAATATTCTAAAATCTTTATGTGTGAGGTGGTTTTTAGGTCAATGTTACTGAGACAAAGAGCATTTAGTAGACGCGGTAATATGTTTTCAAGTGTTTGGAAGTCATATGTTGTTCTGTATGCTTTAATATGCCACTGATCGACGTTTCTCGTGTTGTGTACTTTATAGCTGACTTCCATGTTGGACAGTTCATGAAGGAAGGACGTGTGATTAATAATTTCGCGCTTCAGAGCGTGGCTTAAGCGAAAGGTGTACAGTTTAGTTACCGGAAGTATTTTACATTTAGAAAAAAGTTCCGCATATGGAATGTTCTAGGAAAATTTTCAATTATTCTCAGAAAATTTTTCTGTAATACGCGTAGCTTATTGATGTTTTCTTGCGACGTTTTTTCCCACACAAAATTACTGTAATTGAGGCAAGAACTAAAGGGTGAATGATATACGGCCAGCAATGCTCTTGTTGGCAGTAGTTGGCGATATCTGCAAATTAAACCAATAATTTGCGACAGTTTGCTGGCGATAAAATAGATATGGTCATCCCAAGTCATTTTTCCATTGAATACAACGCCCAGTGTTTTAAATGTTGGTACTATATCTAAATTAGCATTATTGAAGCAAATGCCCTTTACAAGTGTAACTTTCTTATTTTTTGCTTCGTGGAACTCAAATGTGCGAAGCTCATTCCCTCCCATAAAGAGAGGGGAGCTGTGTAGCAATGTTGCATATGAAGGAGGAGGTTACAAACAAAGGAAAGGCACGGAGTCACTCTGGGTCGACACCTGAAACGCGAAGTGGGAATTAAAGTCGTTTTATACGTACACAATCGCATTCGTCACATTCGTCTTCTAGCGAGGAGCAAAGGTCAAACAAAAAGCCGCGGTATCTTCAGTACTGTCTCACTCTTGATGGAATCATTACGTGCACTGTAAGCAGAGGAACGCCGGAGTGAAAATGGGGGAAATGCAAGAAAACGCAAGTACTATTAAGCCGGAATAAAACACAAACGGCGTCCATGAATAAGCGCAAACTGCTTTAAGCATAACAGTACAAAAAAATAAACGAATGGTTCGCGAATGCGAAATCAAATGTAGAGCGTTAGCTAAGGTGTTTTCACTTATGCTTTCGACTATGCTTTACGCTATTATTAACGATGATTATTAGCGTACACCTTCGTTATATCGGAGTCTCAAACTCTCTGTACGCGGCTCGGATGGCACATATATGGCGGAACGCCAGCTTCGAGGTTCAGTTGGCCGCCGTGCTGGCCGACGATTGCGCGCGCGCGCTGTCACGTGATGGGGGATCACATATCGCGCGATGCAGCAGCAATTTGATCACATGACTGGCCGCCATCTTTATATCTAAGAAAGTTCCGAATGCGAGTAGTAAGAGCTAACGCTCTTAAAACAAGTGCACATTGGGTAGAAAAAGCAAGGTATATCGAGCACGGATGGATGGATTCTTTGAATAATATATGTACACACGCTGAGGGATTATCATGCACACGCTCAGAAATGACAGTGAATGAAGGACACAAAAGAATGTCGAGTAGTGTTGGATACGGTGTGCAGTTTTTTTCAGCGTAGACATGTGCGAAGACTGATCTTTCACGTCGACGCAAGTACTATAGTAGTTATTCATTCGAAATTTTTGCGAACTGAAGCAACTATTTTGTGATCGACAATCTGAAATACAGACAAAACTAACGGAGGGATTATCACAAGGCTGTATAAAAAATAACCATCGATATCAATGTTCTGCAAGGAGACTTCAATGCCGATGCGAAGAATGAAATGCAAAACTGCAGCTGTTTGGGTTTAGAGAAATATCTTTATTAAAAAGATTGAGCACCTGGTTCCTCTAAAGAGAAACGGCTAGCCTACAACTTTTGCAGTAAGGTAGCAAGAAAAAAAAAACGTCAGCAGTTTAAAGAAGAAACACTACTCTCACGATCAAAACAGTCAAGGAAAAAATATATATAGCCCAGGTTACATGTCTCATGCACCAAATACATTACCGCACAATGAGCAGTGTTTACGCTGCGCACATACCGTATACATTGTGCACGCCGTAAAAACGTACAAAAAGAACGCACCTTGCACGCAATTACACGCAAAGTTCATAAACAACGGCTTCGGGACATTCCACAACTAATGGCCACTAATACTTGCGGCACGACCTAAGTCCTCATAAGCAAGCAAAGCATTGCTCTTAACGTGCGTGTCGTTCCGCGGGCAGAAGACACATCGCGAGCAAAGATAAGAGGCTTCGTTGAGGAGGCGAAGCCACTCCCGCTATACGAGTCATACATTCGCGTGGCGAGGGCATTCAATTAGGACGTAGGCGGTCTGTCTGTCTGTTGTTGCCAGGAAGAAAGAAAAGGAAAGTGCACAGGCCTGCCCACTGGCTCAAGCCGAGCCACAATCGCTACCATGTGCGGATAGTAGGAGAGTTGAAAGATGGGATAGAAAGACAGGGTAGTAAAGACGCGCGGTATAAAGACCAAGGCCGATCCCGGAGGCAATGCAATACCGGGCCAACCGGTGGCGGGAGTGAAGCAGCCTTCAAACTCTCCGCCACATTTCCAAAAATAAGTCCAACTAGGAACCGTAGCAGATACTCTACGGGGTCCGCCCTATTCTATGGGGTCCGCTGCATTCAGCGATACGCTTCATGAGGCATCTGTGAGTATTATAGGACGTCCGCTCGAACACGATGCAGAAACCTGCCCGCTGGATGACCGAGAAGAGAATTAGATTGGAGCTAACAAATACCCGCAACGAACAGCAGCAAATATTATTAGACCACGGAACACTCAATATATGTCCCTCAGGCCATGCATGATTATTAACGTAATTAAGAAAACGGTACCTGGGCACCATGTTGGTACATGTGAGCACATTTGAGCATAAAATGATCGTTCCATGCAGACAGCTAGTCAGATGGTACGTCGAATATAACTGATTCCTTTCAGAACATTTCACTGTATACCTGATTGGCCTAAAAGGACAGGATACCACTAAGCCAAGCTGTACTGATAGATCTGTGTCATGGGGTCGCTAGTGTCGGCCAGTTTTACCGTGATGAAAGCTGTAGTATACCAGAATATTCCGTAAAAGTTGAATATCAGTAGCGGCACTGCCAGTCGTGCTTCCTGAATCGCTTTTTCTAAGCGTTGTTCCGTCAACCTCACGGCCGCCGCACGACGGTAAGGCATAGCCGCAGCAAACATAAAGAAGGCTGGCACTCTTCCATCGATGACGATGGGGGGTGCAAGTGTGTCGAAATCGACACTGGCTTCGCATTCTTTCGACCTGGCCTGCGGCGGCCCGACCCCGCCGCGAGCACCCGAGTGGATTGCGCTTTGTAGCCCTCACATCGTTGAATGCTGTCGAATGCCGGACTGTATGTAGACGATTTCGCTTGCATCAGAGCAGGCGAAGAATAACGAGCTCACCAGTTGGACAAGCAGCTTCGTCGCTATCGCACGCCTGGTCGATGCATGACTCGGTCGCATTACGACAGGTAGTCGCCTTCTACCCGAAAGTCTCGCTCGAAATCTCTTTTTGCCATCGGACCTTTGTGGCTGGCTCTTCATTCATATCCATATTCTAACATTCATATTCTAACTGTCGCGTATTTTACCCTGTGCTGTCAGCTCAGTAAACAATGTTTCACAACAGTGTAAACTTAGCCGCTCGTGCTTGAAAGTTCCCACGAAGGCTGATTTCACCATGTCAACGGAAATAGCGAGCGGCGCCCGAAAGGGTTAAATCAATTAGCGGCTTAGAGATGCCACGCAGCTGTCAGTTCATCGTACCTCTGAGGCAATGGTCAAACAGTGCATTTCTGCAACTCTTCTCGGTTATCTCATTTTGACTCCGGACAAGAAGTCGCTGTGGCATCCACAACGGAAGAGGGCGACTAATTCTTCAAAATCAACAAGGCGGGACTAGAGGACGGAACAAAAGATGAACATCGCCACCGGATTAAGAGTGAAGTTCGCGATTTTATGATTTTGTGGTCGTATCCAAGGTTAGAAAATCTTTTTATAATTTACAACACTGGGTTGCCCTCATCTGCGTCAGCACAGCGGCTATTTAGTGTAGTCAAGGAGACCCTTTCTTTAGAGAGGATCGAAATATCTTACACCTACACTTTAAAGGTCGCTTTCTCCTGTGGTGCAATAAATAGGAAAACCTGAAATACTTGTAGCAGCAGTGACGGTGCACCGTGTACCTCTCTATATGCGTGAAAAATAAAAAAATGTAGTTCGAAAATAATTAAATTACTTCAAGTATTCAAGTATTTGTCATTTAGTCTCATAAATTTTTCTATGCAGTACTTGGTCACCTAATAGAATGCATGTGTGCAATTTTTCAAAAGTAATTAGCAATTTAGCTCGATTAATTTCAAAAAGTAACTTCGTCCTATATGGTTGTGAGGCACGATAACAGACTCCCGATCCTCCTGTTCCCTCGGAAATAACGGCTTTTGCAGTAAACAAAAAAAAACCGCACCGAAGCTAACACGCGAGCAAGGATTTAAGCATTGTGCGATGCGTGCATAAAATGCTGCGTGAGTTGATGGGGATCTAAACTTCGCGGCCTGTTCTGCTAGTCGCATCGTTCCGGCGTCTATGGAAGGAAGAAAGAAATAGAAAAAAGGAAGAAAAAAGGAAAGAAATCAAGGTACGAGCAAAGGAAGAAAGAGAAGAGAACGGCTGAGTGATAATGGACAGATACAAACCTCTGCATGGCACGTGAACTTCCGACAGGACAGAAGAAACCATCAGAAGAAAAAAAAACAAGGATTAAGAATTGCTAACGTTTAATGAGTAACAATAATATATTACGAAGATGAGAAGAAGCAAATTACTAGCGGGGAGCTTCGCGGGCGGCCCCCACTGCACAATTAGGATCGTATCCGCTCAGGAGGATACATATGCAAGGAGGTGACTAACAATTAAAAGATTATTTCATGCAAAAGAAACACTGCGGAGTGTCAAGCCCGCCGTAAAAATTAAGGGCCCTAGATCAATTTCGACTGCCTGGACTTCTTCAACCCGTACAGAAATCTCGGTTCACGGGTGCTTTTGCATTTTACCTCCGCGGAAATCAAGACTCCATCTGCCGGGGTTGAACTCGAGGTTAGCAGCAGTAGTACGGCACAGCCACTGAGAAACCGCGGCGGGAAAATTGTAAGCCTGAACTGGTCATCGAGCCCCTGGCAACATTTTCTGCGGCCCTTGATTTGAATCACTATTTTATTTTAGTAAGAAAGCACTTCTAGCGTAACTCCTCGGGTTTCAGCGGTGTGTGTGTATGTGTGTGAAAGCCTCTGAGCAGCAAGTACAACTGGCTCACTGGACACCTCAATCGCGCTGTGAGTAGGCGGTGGCGTCAACCTACAAATTAAGGCAGTTATGAGCATTTCCTTTTCTCAAAACCAGCGGAAGGTTTGGACTCCGTTGGGTTTGAGTCAGTGGACAGCCCAGTCTCACTTTGAGGTACCTGGCGGTGGTGTCGACCTGCATAAAAACGTGCTTTCGCACAATATTTCACGCTTAGCAATGCTAAACTGCCCGCGAATTTTTTTTTTTTTGTTACTGTTTGCGTGTCCCTTTTTTCTTATAATGCGAAAGCGTTTCTAGTCTCAATACGAGAAAAGCCGGCATGGGCGCGCGCGCGTGTGTGCGTGTGCGTGTGTTTGGGGGGGGGGGGGGGGGAAGGGTGTGCATGTGAGTGTGTGTACTTGAAGATGGTACAGAAAATTCCAGCGATGGCAAGAAAGATAAGGTGACCTGATCGACCGTTAGTCGTACAGTGTTCCGGGTGATTGTGTGTGTGTGTGTGGGGGGGGGGTCAATGCACCAAGGGACAGTAATGCTTTCGCATTCCCACACGTAAGCAGTCTTTAAGTGTTTCCGCCGAATTTTTTTAGCCTAATGCCTTGTTCTCGAAGCAGGCGGCTCTCTTCTGCCTCGTCCTCAAAGCTGCATCACTTTTTAAGATTCAGGGCGGGGCTTAAACTCACGGTATAAAGTGCTTCAAAAGGTCCAAGTATTTCGGCTGCCGATTACATTTGGCTTCTGACGCAGCCACTCCGCATCTCGTAAAGAGTCGTAGCACGAAATTTCAGGCGAATAAGCGATTCTTACCGTTATGTACCCGGTGTTCTTTCTTCTTTTTTTTTCTAAGCATATTTTCGTTCCACAACTTTTGGGTCAGGAATTGCAATATCCGTAGCAGGCAGCCCGGGCGAGCGAGCCTTCGCAGTCACACTCCACGTTGCTCAGGAACGCTCCCGATAAGTTCGGAAAATAAGGTGAAGAGCGAAGGGCGGGGCCTTTGATGTTCTCTGTAAAGAGCGCACCGCGCTCCAAACAGGATCAGCGGGATTCGCGACTTGTCGTCTCGGTGTAGCGTGTGGTGCGTACACTTAAACTTGAGCAAAACCTGAATCTAATACTCCAGAAGTGCAAACGCTGCGCGTGAGAAGAAAATGAAGAATATCATGTTCGAAACCTTGGCTCGGCATACTGCTTCCGGTCACGAAGAATCTAGCGAGAGAATGCGCACGAATGAGACTTGTACTTGCAGCGGCGTACTATATGCGCCATTCCTATGCCACTGGGTGCGAGGAGGTGGAGGAGGAGGAAATTTAATTTTCATCCGGTTATTAATCACGCGTCGCTTGCTTTGCAATGCACCTCTTACACCGCCCCCCATTCCAAACCTTGGTGGCGATAAAATTGCGCGTCGCGTTTCTCCCAGAGGCTGCGCATATATGCTGCACTGCCGTCGGGCAGGACGCCCCCGGCGGGACGGACCGTGCGTATACAGAGCCGGGCCCCGTGCGCCGTTGGCGGTCGCCCACCCCTGAAATAATCATGGCGTGTCGCGCGCGCTCACCGCTCTCCCCACTCGCTGCCATTGTTGTCGGTTTCGGTTTCCAGGGAGACCGGGCGGTGCAGCAGTCGCGATGGCACAACTCTCGCAGACCTCCTCCCCCTCCCTCCACCCCCCTCTGTCGACTGACTGCGGCCCGACGCTGACCCGCGGCGCTGACCGGACAGCTGCCGGCTGGGAACGCACCGCGTCGGGAAGAAATTTCTGTCTTAGCGGCGGGATGTAGGCGATGCGTGTGTATGCCGGAAAGCTTGACCAAAGCGCCGCTACAACACATGGGCTCTGCTGAAAGCGCGCACCGGGAAGATACATGCGGATGACCGTGGCAACTGAAGCCTGCATTGTCGCGGCAGGCGCAGGGAAAGCACGCTGTGACAGCCGCAGGCCCTTTAATTGCATGCACAAGGAATCGAAGCGCAGGTGGTGACATCTCTTTCTTCTGTAAAGTTTTGTGACAGAGATGAAAGCTCACCAGCGCGACATCGACAGGAAGTTTGGTGTGATCAGGAAAGATGCACCGAAGTATATATCTACCCAATATAACTCCAAACAGAAAAGAGTAAATAGCTGTCCCCTGGCGCACTCCCTTTTGGCGCACTCCCTTTGGGAGTGTGCCAGAGGACATTTCACTTCCTTTTTACTCCCATATAGGCGTATTCGTGTTTGCTAACGGTGCGAGCACGAGAGGGCTAGCGGCATGAAGCAGACAGACAGTGACGGTTCTTGTTCCTGAAAAGCTCAACTGAGGCTTGTGTGGAAATGTATCGAGGAATAACAGCGATCGATTTGGAGAAGCACCCATTCGACTGCCCAGAAAGTGTGATATGTGCGTACAGAACAGTTTTAACCCACTAAATTGCCTAAAGGAGGAGCAAGAGGGGAAGAACTGTGGCGGTGAGAGATCGAAGTATATCTTCGATTGTATTCTTAGCTGTCTGGATTCTAGAGCTCATTACGTTTTAAACAGGCGCTGCCTAACAGTCATTTCGAACAGTTTCTTCGCCAACGACTTCCTCAGACAACACGGCTGTTCTTGTTGAAGGTCACCAAGGTCATACGCTTTTACGACGTGCATGCAAGGTCGGTCAGTTGTGGACTTCGTTTCCTATTCTCTTGAAGACGAGATGAACCAACTCTGGCTGTCGTTTTCACTACCTTAACGGAAAGTTAGTGGATGAGTTGACTGCGCGTGCATCGGTATAGCTTAGTGCCAGTCTAATTAAAAAGTTAAAGAACTAAAATACATTCGGACTTGCGCGCCGCCCTTATGTAGCCCCGCCTTCTAAACTCAGCAAAAACAAGTTTACTTCATTGTAACCGAACGTATGCTACAACGATTATTTCGCGACCTTTCTTTACTGGAGGAAACGGGCGCAACATTTAACGTTCGACGTTCGGCAAAAAACATCAAGGCTTACAGTTCATGATGCTGCGACTCTTTCGAGAGCTGGCACACCAAAAAAAAAAAAGAAACCACTGCATGCCTCAAACGAATCGACGCTGTGCGGGGCCCCGTTTGGTCCAATTTCCTGCACTTGCTTTCTCGTAAACTCACTTATCCCCCCCCCCCCCCCCCCACACACACACACACAAGGGAAGGGAAATGAAGGGGCTCGTTTGACAAACTTATGACGGGAGCCAACAGTCACCGAAACCAAGGTTCATAGGGAATGTTTATTACTATTTTTTTTAATTTGTGGTGCTGAATGATGGGAGAATAATACTGACATTATTCTGTTGCTTAAAGGAAATTAATTATAAAGCAGCAGAAAAGAAACCATGCCGCCGGTGGGATCAGAACCCACGACCTCCAACCTCCAAAGAGATATATAAGTATTGTTCTCCTCTTTATTGCCACTACAAATTAAAAAAAAAGAAACATTCCCCTGAGCACCTTGGATTCGGTGAATGCTGGCTTTCTTCATATGTTTGTCAAACGAGCCCCTCACTTCATTTGCCTTGTCTGCTAATAGCTTAACGGGGGTCTCGGTTCTGGCAGTCTTGATGCCATAGGTAGCATAAGAGGGCTCTCGCACAGTTTCCACCCTCGCCGTTAGATGATGTTCTACGTCACATTCGCGGTATTACAGGACGTGCTACGTCCGCCGTTATGGACGAGGGTGGCGCTACTGAACACTCTCAAGGTTCGCTTACACCAATAAACATAAATACCCATGGGAGCAGCAGATTGGATAGCCGTCGCCGTAGCTCAGCTGGTAGAGCACCGGACGCGATATTCGAAGGTCGTGGAGTCGGATCCCACCGGCGGCATGGTTGCTTTTCCTGCTGCTTTATAAGTAGCTTTTTAAGTGAGATTAATCGAAGTAGTGTTTAAACATCAATTTATCAATTCATTCACTGGCATATATATATATATATATATATATATATATATATATATATATGCCACACTACACGACATGCATGTTCGGCTGCCCCGACAGGGAATGAACGATGCAACTTCCCTTCATGCGGCCGCTGGGAACTGATCCATATGTATACACTGTCACTGTTGAGGATGGTCTGTACCAGCGTAATCGCGTGTCGACGTCGATTTCGAACGAACAGGCAAGTTATAGTCAGCGAGTGAACGGCACCCCAAAGTATATACATGCATGGTATACGTACCGCCGCTCACGCCACACATCGTGGCGGCGGCCTGTGACTGACATATCGCGCCATCTGTGAGCCGCGCCCCTCTCTCTGCCCTCCTCCACCAGAGATCACACGAAACGAAGAACTGATGACACCGGCGGCCCAACGCTAATGAGATCTGTCTCGTCCTGGTGGCCTGCCGTTGAAGCGGGTCATGTTTGCTCACGCAGGGCCCAACAAACAGAAGCAGCTTCGACCGCCCTCTCCAGCGGCCCTGCGGTGCCCGCCGAGACTCCCGATATTCGTCCGCTCAATCTTCTCCGGAGCAGTGGCCGAAATTGTGCCCCGCCGGCCGCAGCGCAGTCCCTCGGCAGCATCGCGCGCTGTCCCGCCACAGCATAGGGTCGCGTATACCGCGCTCGTCCCCGGAGAACGCGCGACCTGAAAAATTTCGCTCTCTCGGACGACGCGCTCTCATCAACTCCGAACGCGCAGAGTTTATATCCGGGGAATTCGTTCGTTCAGGCCGGCTATACGGGGCCCCTGGGTTCCTTACTTCTTTTGTTTTTGCGCCGCTTCCCAGCTGTATGCCCGCAGCCAATTGATTTTGCGGCCGCGCGCGAGGTGATTGTCTCTCAGCCTGAGCGCCATATGCCCCCCCCCCCCCCCCCCCCCCCGCGTCTTCTCGCGCTTAGTCCCGTGCCCTGGTTCCCAACGCGTTTCATCGTTCACGTTTCTTTTTTTGGCGTTTCTCGACGCAGTTGTCGGGGTTTTAAACACATCTCTTTATTTTGCCTGCCGCATCAAGGATCGACAACTTTTGGTCTCCCTTCTGATGTGCGGTTCGTGCGCACAGGCATACACTAAGCCCACCTGCATTTCTTCCTTTGCGGTTTTTCAAGGACCACCTTGTTTGCAAAGTAGTTGTTTCTCTTGAATGCAGTTCGTGGGCGACAAGCAACAATTGCCTCAGTACTATTAAAGATTAGGTGTGACCTCTCGACAATGCGCGGGTGACAATGAGCTGAAAAGAGAGCGTTTTGCTGCGTGAATACATTTATTTTTTAGGAAATGTTAGGCAGTGATAAGCAGCAATAAAATTCATTGCACACTATGGAAGTTCCGATTGTTGCGATTTGTTTGTGCACTTCTGCATTTCCTGCTGCCATAGCCTCATGCGAGACTGTATGAAAGATTTGTTTCACGGTGCCTTGTCAGCAGCCTCTATCTTCAGTTCTTTCGCTAGAAATAAATAATAAGAAGTATTTTGGTTGCCCTCTCTACTTGTATTTTTGAATACGGACTGACACGGTTACAAAAGCTCATTGTCGGATGGTAGAGAATCAACGCCAACTGTTCTGGGAAGCAAGGTGACATAGATCTGTAACCAAATCCAGTGGCTCAGACGTCATTGAAAATTGATTGATTGCCTGATGGATTGATTTGTGGACTGATTGGTTTATTGACTCAATGACTGACCCATTGCACGTTTCTTTGATTCAGCTATTCATAGTTTGATTGTTCGGTTAATTAATTAGTTAATTAATTGATATTATGAAACTGTCCTTGTGAAGTTGTGCGGAAGTTGACAAATCACGTTCCCCTGACTGACGTTACTAGAGGTGCAGTAACCCTTCAAAACGAGGCCTTTATGATCTCTTGCAGCCATCGTCCAAGAGATGAGTCCTAATGAGTGCTGTACAGGTAAGGTCGAAAGCTCTCAAAAACGCAGAGACATCGATTGAAAAAGTGTGATAATCTCATTGCGCTGCCAGCGCAGTCACGCTACGTTCGGACCGGCCGCTTTCTTCCTCCTTTCCGAAAGAGAGGATCCCCAAGGCTCGGGGAATTGAAAAAAAAAAAGTAGAAAAGAAGACAAGGAAGAATGAAGGAGTTTATTAAGCCAGTGCTCGGGATTAGGCGACCTCCCAAATCAGGTCCTATACGAACAAAAGAAAGAAAAGAAATGGAAGCCGGAACTTTGATCTTGCCCTCGTAGCGAAGTGAACAGGTCTGACAGCTTCGCGTCGTTAACGCAGTTGCAAGAGCCTTTAGCTTTCCAAATGAACGGCGACGAGGCACAGCCAAGATTACCCGTTTTTTTTCTATTCCACACTTTGCTCTTACTTTTCGGTGCAATCTTTTGCTCGATGTACACGTCCTGTTCACGTGTTCCTGAGCTATAGCGAGATGTGGGACACTGGTGTCACGGGACAACCAGTGCATTTAGCCCTGCTACATTTTATGTTTTTTTTTTCAGCGCACTCGGGCATTATTGGCTGGCTATATGTATATATGACTACTAATCACGTAATAATCCCCTGCCGCCGTATCGTTTTTGTGTCAGAAAAAGCTCCAGCGCCTTGTAATAATCCTGCGCAGCGTGATTTCCTTTGTATCTGCAATAACTTCGACTGATGTCCGGAGTTGTCGTCTCTCTTCAGCCCGTATGTGTTTTTCAGGCTTCTGGTAACCGCGCTGCACAACAAGAGCAATGAAATGCGGGAAGCTGGTAACAAGACTGTTCGACACAGAAAAATAAGAAGGAGAAAAAAATGGACGCTTTCTCTTCAAGTTTCTGTATATGGCAAAAAAAATGGTAATTTCATCGCTTTGCCGTACAGACGAGTACTGAGAAAGCGCGGCGAAATCATCAGCGCCAAACATTTGTCTGAATCTCTTAAGCTTGAAGTGATCTAATTAAGACTCGTTCGCTGCTAATGTTGCAGTAATTGCGCTATCATTTTAGCGCAGTTAAAGCAGCTTTCCAAGAAAAGAGGCGAGAATGACCGACCCATGATCAATCTTTTCTTCGTTTGCGCGTGCCAAGAGAGGCGAGGCTACGTTATTCAGAAAAGCTACCATATTTCGCATCGCGACGACAGTGAGTTCTTCCATGCGACTGGAATGGCCAACGTTAGTTATTGTTACAGCCGTTATAAATTTTTTATCTGACTGCGTCAGCCATTTCCTTTTATTTGAACAAGGTAGAAGCAGCAAAATGTAATTGAAATTTTAGAAATATCAGACCTAAAATAACGCATGAGAAGGATTGTTAAAATTGACGTCTGGAATTAGTACTATTGTAGCCCCGGTCAGCATTGACGCTAACAATGTCATGAAATTACCCGACACGCTTAAAGTATCATCTAGCCCCGGCATCAACCTTAACACCAAATTTTTGAAAAGTATCCGAACCTGCACATCAGTTATGCTTTTCAAGATTTTTCAGCACTCCTTTGACACCCGCGCTCTCCCAGCTGACTGAAGAGTCGGCAATGTGGTCTCGGTCCACAAATAACATAAAAATTCGCCTGTTCATTAACGTCTAATATCACTAAAAGCTATCCTCTGCTAATTACTATAACACATCTTGTATTCTAACATCGTGAACTTTCTTGAAACAAACTCGTAGCACAGTTTCCGAAAATCTTTCTCATGCGCAACACAACTGGTATCATTCACTCACAGTCTTCAGGTTATTAACTGATCGACGTTCACAAGCAGACTTCATATTTCCTGACTTCAGAAAAGAATTTTAATAAGTTTTTCATACATTCCTCATCTTTGAACTAGCAAAACTAAATTAACCTAACCTTCTTCTTTAGAGGGAACACTTTCGACCACAGTTTGCAACGGCCAGCAATCGCAACTCCTAATTGAGTCTCCCAATCCTCCATGCTAGGTCCTTTGTTAATCTTTATATGTATTAAAGGGACACTGAGGAGAACACTATCAAATTTTTTTCGTTAGAAAAATCTGATAGTTCGGCATTTCATGGCTTTGTTGCCGCTTGTCCGGCAGCGAAAGATGCATTTATTTCAAAGAAATTTGGATTCGAAGTTGAAAAAGTTTTTCCCGCCGCTCCGATTCAAACTTGAGAACTCTTATGACGACACGGAGAACTCTTATGACGTCACAGGACGGAGTGATGTGAAACGTGACGTAAACGGAGACTCCGTGATTTCTGGCGACTAGCGGTGCGGTCTAGCAGCTGCCGAAATGAAAGCTACCGCCGCCGCACGTTGAAGGCATCTATCGGGGGTCGCTACCGTCGCTTCGTTTACGTTTGCACCGGCGTCTTGCAAGCGTTGCGATGGATCCCGTTCCCGAACCCGACGACGTAGTTCTCGCAAAAACTCTGGCCTGCATTTCAGCGACCTCAGCCCCACAGAGCGTGCGATGCTTTTGAGGGAGCACGGCTAAATTAGGCGCCGGCGGGTCGTTTCTCCCTTCCTCAGTGAGCAGCCGTTGAAAACTAAACATCATAATCCCAGTGCGGGGAGTCGTGAGGCGCCGGGACAAGGTCGGCGCGTTGCGCCCATCGGAGGCTGGCCGGGGCTTTGGGGCCAACGGATTGGGATTCCTTGAACGGCGCGGTTGCACGGAGCAGCAGGTGGCGTCGAGGCCCACGGTTGCAAGGGCCAAGTTATTTATTTTATTGCCACAAAAAAACGGATAGGTGCTCAAGGGCGGTCGCGTTTAAAGTGGGCGCCTTGACACTAAAGCCGACGCACGACGCTTCAACGGCTTCCGCTAGATCCAACGGGTCCACGGGATCGGGCTCTCTCGCCCACTTGCATGTACCTTCAGATGTTTACTGTGAATGGATCAAATTAGCCGAGAGCTCGAAAAGAACAGTTCCGCCCAACTGCCGAAGTTATTGAATTACGTCACAACGCGCACCTCGCCGCGGAGCCGAAATAGTCTGGCCAGGCCGGCGGCGGCTGGCGCACTCGGCGCGAAATATAGACATGCTCCAAGTATCCCCGCCAGTGCGGTCAGAGTGCGCCGAAGCCGCCGAACGCGTCGGCGGTCAAGCGCAGTGTAGGGTCGCGCTTTGGCCGACGTGACGGCGCCGTGCAGCGCGCTCGCGCGCGCGTGTTACGCCAGAGCATAAACGCACCTTAACAGAGCCTGCGCTTAACCGCTAACCAACGTATTCGGTGGCGGCATCTATGGGAGCCACTGAAACCCCCCGCCCACTCACTGAATAAAAAAAAATCCTACGCCGAGGTTCGGAATCGAACCAGGGCCTGTGATGTTTGAGGCGGATACGCTACCACTCCGCCACAACAGCTCAAGAAGCAGTTGTCAATAAATGCGCATCTAGTGAATGCACACTTATGCAGAAATGTCCGCGCTTTCGCTACGTATATCCTGGCCTAACAGAGCTAGGCCATCAGCCATTTTTCTGAATTGCCTTGTACCTTGTCTCCCGTCCCTAATAAACGATTTCCGTTAAGTAGATTGAAGTTGACTGGCACAGCCGGGAATGTTTCGCCTGGCGAGCGTGAGAAG
>NC_135497.1:332889929-333022429 GCF_052857255.1 Amblyomma americanum
ACATGCTGATATCGTGCCTTCTTAATTGTATTCTGCTCTCGTTGACGTATGTATCTGCGCCTATGCCTCTTTGCATAAACACGTGCGTTCTGGCCCGCACCGAGTCCAACAGGTGTCTCCAATCCTCCTCAATCTCGACCACGCACGTGCCAAACGTATTAGCTGCGGAGCGTCCTCACACCCACGCGCGCATCATGATGAATGGCGGGAAGTGGGAGCCAACTTCTGAGGAAACTTCGAGGTTAATGGATGCCTTCATACACTGGAAGCACGAACTCGTTTGTAGATCATTGGGGCGAGACGCGCCGCGGTCGTTTTTCAACCCCGGCTTTAGCGACACTGCAGCGTCTCTTCTGTGCGATTTAGCTGCACCCTGGTATTGAAAATGTGGGACAAGAGAGTTCCAACCAATGGGCTTCAGCCACACGTGCAGTTGGAGGTACCGTCAGGCGCTAAGCAATTTTCATCGGCGGTGGCGTTTTTCTAGCTTCCATGGGCTCATGCGGAGGTGAATGAATGGGATAAATCAAATGCAGGTTTTGCTGCGTAGAATGCAAAGGGAAGCTTATATGTGGCACATTTAAAAAGGATACACCCCCGAAGATGGAAAAAGTGAGGACTCAGCGGTGCACACAGGGTGAACAAGAAGAGAGAAAACACAGTAAACAATAATGGCAGCCATGAGAATGAAACCCTGAACGTCTCTAAATTTAGCAAAAATTTTTGTTCGGACGTAGCAACTGCAGTAGTCGGAAGTAACTGCCTCTGATGCAAAAATTGCAATCAACTCTTTTTGTTTTCGATATACGCAGAAAAACGTATAATATTATATCTGGCTTCTTTACTTTGTACTTCGTAGTTTTATTTCTCGTCGTTGTCATTGAAGCAAGTAAAAATAAAATAAAATAAAATACGACGTTCTTCGCGTTCCTCAGCTCCCCTGTCTACAAACCATATACAGTCCAAACAGGGGGAAGCGTGAAGACTTCCTTGTGTTGTGTGATGTGGGTGCACTTAAAGAAACCCGAGTATTAAAAATTAATCCAGAGCCCTTATGTACAGCGTCCCGTACAGACCATGCACAGCTTCGGGACGTTAAACCTCACATATCATAACACCCGTATATAAGCTACATTTTCACGTGTACTGAAAGGGTGTAATTTATTTCCCGCATTCATCCCTCCCTCTTCAATACCCCTCCAGCCATCCGGCGTGGTGGCTCAGTGCAGGTACTCCGGAAAAGGAGGGGTCAAGGGGAGTGGTTGCCCCCCCCCCCCCCCTTCCAGCCTTTCTCCATAGGGGGTAGCGCCGCCCAAGACTGCAACTTCTTTAGCTGAGATTTCTGACAAACGCTTCAATTCTAGGACATTATTAATGTCAAGTACAGCGGGACTGAGCCAGTTCGCTTTATAGCCAGTTCTAACGCATTTAATCTGAGTAACCGAAACCAATAATGTCTAAGCGATAGTCGTTGACTGACTGACCCCTGTTCGTGAGCATGATTAGTAGAACTGAAATACACAATGCACAAACTTCTTTAATGCAGTCGATCACACCTCGCGTATACATCTTTATAAAACTGCCCAGTTCAATTTCAGTTTTATATGCAAAGCAAATGCACTTTTGAAGAGTAAAATTTAAAAAATTTATAAACAAAAAGTAAATGAAATGAATAAATATTTAAAGGGAACATGAAATAAATAAACACATAACAAAAAACTGCTGCTACCACTTAAAAAAAAAAAGTTCCGGACTCCGTGGCTCAGTGACTGTGCCATTCTGCTGCTGAGTCCGAGGTCGCCGGTTCGATACCGCAGTCATGGCAGCTTCATGATGATGGAGGCAAAACTGATGCCGGTGCACGTGGACGAAGCCTAGGCGGTCGAAATTAACCCGTACTACCTCACACTACGGCGTGCCCCGTATCGCCACTCCCCCCTCGGCGTGGGCACGTAGAAATTCATTACTTTTTGCTGTCACCTTGTCACGAGCGGGCAGGCGCGACAGCGGTCGGCTGTGCAGGGTGAATAAATTGTTTTTATTCGTTTCTGGCACCGTTGTCAGAAGCCGCATGGCTAATTGAAGTAGAATGAGGAATTAGTGAAAAAGAGAGCTCAGAAGGAATGTATATATATATAAACACTCACGTCGTACTTGCGTCTTACATAACGGGGCAATATTTCCACGCGCGCCTTCTGGTACTCGAAAACCTAATTTGCATTTAGATTCTTTCCGTCGCAAGCTGTTGCCGGTCACGTGGTTTCCTCTTGGCCAATCGCCGCGGACGAAATGGTTCGAACTTATGCGGATAACGGGTGATTTGAAGCGCGGAACGTTTGCTCCTTGTTTCTAAAGCATTCTTCTGCCACTTCTTCCAACAATATTGTTTTGCGCTTCAAGGGCACACGCTCTCAGCGGCGTGCCGTCGCCATTGAATAGAAGCGCTTTCGGGAAGATTGTTTCCGTGGTCAAGCGACGGGAGAACCTTTGGTGCGCGAATCCTTCAAAATCACACAGGCCTCGTCCAAGGGACCTCTACTTTAAATTCAGCCTGAAATTGCTTTGAGGGGTGTCTAAAATTCTTTTTTTCAACAGGTTCAAGAGAGTTTTATTTTTAAAATTTCTCTCGCGGGTAAGCTTTCAGTGCCTTTTGAGTGTATTCTGAGGCATAGACGTTTAAATTGCTTTGCCAGCATGCAGAAAAATAGGACTCAACGAATTATATTCAAAAGCAGACTTCCAAACGATGTGCCTCTTTGTCTACAACTGCCGGAAGTCTGTTAATAACAAGGCGGGAATTGCTGGCGTGTGTTGGTATCGTCATTGTCTTGTGCTTCTAGTCGACGCCCATTTTACGGTAAAAGACGGCAGGCAAAAAAAAAAGATTTTTTGTTTGCCTTTTTGCTGAGGCGTGTGTGCCACTGATACAAAGTGGTGCATCGTCAACCCGTCCGTGAGCGCGTCACGCCAGTAAAAGGGTGGTCAGTACGCACAAAGGGATTGGCGGGCCACGTGGTTTGGCGGCGTCAGTCGGCGCAGACATATCGGGTACCACAAAGCCAGGCCGCCGGCAGGCTTTCGTCCCACCACGGGCTTCCGCCGCCTGAAAGCGGCACACTCCGCGCTGCATCGACGAGGACAATGCTTGCGTGCATGCCGACTGGCCGGGGACCGCATTCGACTGCCCTCCCCCGCGGACAGTGGACAACTCCGCCGCGTTCCGAGCGACACGCATCTGCGGTTCTCTCGGGAGATAACGCGGATGGAACAAGCTAGCATTATCGGGAATTCGGGACAAGTGTTGATATTTTTTCTCTTGGTTGCCGCCACGTGCCGGGTGGCTTTGAGGTTTGAAAAATAGCTCGTTAACATCATCCGTGACGTAGGAAAGAAAGAGAATTGCCCAGTGGCTGCAGAACATCACGTGAGAGGCCGCTGGGCTTATAGCAACTCAGTGGGCACTGTCCCCAATTCCTGGTAATGGGTACAGACGTGTGGTTCGGATCGGAGATTATCTTCCCTGGCGTACCAACAAAAAGACAGAAGAAAAATAAGTGATCTAGGCTGAAGAGAGGAAGGAAGGGCGGGGAATAATTTTTTATTAACTGTTTTTCTCTTATTTATATCTCGTCGAGGTCTGCCAGTACAAGATGTCGTGCGAATGCACTGTCTCGTCACACTGGTGACTTCGTGTCACTCTGTCTTTTCTGTGAAGACGCAAGTGCGAACGGCTTCTGTATCGAGCGGATTCGGTTGCGTATCTGTACAGCTTACTTTCCTTCACCAGCGTTACTATGCAGTGTCAAAAAGAAAAAAAACGGTTAAATTTTTTCCGGAACGGTGGGGTTGTCGAAAAGCTCGTCAGGTAGCCGCGGCAGCCCATGCAGACTTCCAGGAATGTTTGTTGAAGGCGCCGACAGACAAACGCGCCACCATGCCGACGGTCAGCCGGTTCACAGTTGCAAAGTTTGGTGCAAAATAATCAGAGTTCTAGCCCAACGAGATCGACGTAGTGCGTGAAAAACAGTCACGCACGCACTTTTACAGAGAAGGCTTGTCCTACTGGCTAAACAAAAGTACTTATTCATATACTTCGAATTAAGGACTGTTATTCCACCGTTCGCGAAAAATTATTTTTTAATCTCAGTTTCTTTTTCACGTTTTCTCAAACCTTTATATGACTAAGTGATGGCGCTTACTCGCGCGTTTTTTTTTTTAATTCATACGTTTAACGGTCCACTGCGCTCTAAGAAAAGAAAAGTAAAACATGTAGGCCAATCCATTCTACACCATCACAACGCCAGATGCTACATGAAGTGTATGCGCGCTGCTCCGCACGTGTTGTCCTACCATGCATTCTCACCGAGCGTTGTGAATGCATGGACCTGCTATAAAGAAGTCCATGTGTGCTAACAAGGCATTCTTATTCTCCGTCTTCTAATTCTTCCTTTTATTCATCTTCCTTTTTTTCCAAGCCCGCCTGAATGTTGGCTCTGTGTTGATTTAAGTGTATGTCCACGGACGGACGGACGGACGGACGGACAGATGGGCAAAAATGTACGGAGACGCGAAAGTGCCCATGAGGCCGTCCAGGCATTCTAGGCATTAAGACTTGCCCCATATTTTTCGTCCCGTTCTGAACTCTGTCGTCTGAGTATGCAGCTTTATTTTCACGTGTTTTCTGCGGCTTTCATTCACGTATGTGCTACTAACTTGACGCCATATAATAAGCCATTAGACGAATTCCTACCCATAGCAGGCGCCGCGGTGGCTCAGTAATGTTTCTCGGCTGCTGACCCGAAAGACGCGGATTCCATCCCAGCCGCACCGGTCGCATTTCGATGGAAGGTAAACGCTAGAGGTCCGTGTATTGCACGATGTCAGTGCCCGTTAAAGAACACCAGGCTGTCGAAACTACCAGGAGCCCTCTACGACGGCGTCCCTCGTCGCCTGAGTCGCTTTGGGATATTAAACCCCATAAAACGAAACGAAAAGATCCTACCAATAGCACCAAACGCAATGTTTAGCTGAACAGGCTAAGGCCCCGAAATGCGACAAAATGAGAAAAAAAAATCCTGCATTGTTGAGATGGCTAACTAATGCATAAAGCCTACAACTGGTGCTAGCTGGTACTTCGCGTTGAATTGGATGGCGCTTATGACTGACAAAAAAAAGGGACGAAGAAAGGCTACAAACAGGACGAGCGGTTAATTACTTGGAACTGCTTATTTTCCTAGCACGGAAACGCTTTACGAAGGGGAAGGGAGCGCACAATGGCATTGTCTTCCAGCTAGCAGTCACGTGGGCGGAGTGTTGGTTGGTTGGTCGGTTGTCGCGTGTCCTGTTTGGATAGCAGCGTTCTTTCTTGGTAAGTGCGATAGACAGGATGCTCACGTATCTGTCCCCATTCATTGTAATCGTACCAAAGGCTCCAATTATTTCTTTCACTTTCCCGTTTTATTTTTATTTTTCAATTATGCTTGTTCTTTTTTTACAAATTTCGAGGCCCAAGGGTTCCTTTTACTTTTCAAGGGACACTGCATTATGCTCGCTAGGTTGACGGAGCGCGATATATCTTCGCACGCGCGCCAATCCTGACGCTGCCGTCCATTGAAACACCTGCCTGTTTGTTCCACGTATGTTTTTTTTGCATGTCAGTGATCATATTGTAAATGATGCTTTGCACGCAATTAGCAAACGGTTTCTTTCTAGATTTTTTTTTTGCGCTCGTCGTCATGGGAGTTTCGTCTTTTTTTTGCCGAGCCCAGTGCAGAGAGAACAGGACAAGCGCTCGCACTGTTCGCAGGCTGCGTTCTTTCCCTTTTGTCAAAGTCAGCGCTCTCCAGCAGGTGTTGGGTAGTTGCCCTTTGTGCCGTCTTTCTGTCATGCGGAGGTGCGATGCCCAGGGTGACACCGAATGTTCCCTTCCAAACTGAGAGCTAAGGCTAGAAAAGGGCCACCAAATTCTATCTCCAATTTAATGCACTATAGTTAGCTAGGCCCAGCGCGGACGTCAAAAAATTAGGAAATCCTTACTCGCTGTTTTGAGTGGTTTGCAGTTACCGAAGTGAGTCCAGTTTCTCGACGAATTTCGTCGAACGGGTGTGGACGCGTAAGAACGCTCTATTTATTTATACAGGCAGATCGCATTTCCTGCAGTGGATGGTCCTCCAGGATATGCGCGGATGCACGCGGCGAGTGCGCGGGAGGGAAACCCTCGGGCCGCGATCTATACTTATAAGGAGAGGCGCTCAACAGCACTTCGCGCCTGCCGGAGAGGCGGCGGTCCGTTTGAATCAATCGCGTCAGTGCACGTACGCGTATCGATCCTTCTTTACAGGCGCTTCTCTTCTCGCTTATTCCTCCTTTTTATTTGTTTTTTTCTATTTGGGCACTGAACATGTCTTCTCCAACTTTTAATTTTCGGCACTTCAAGTTGTTGCCCCTTCTAGCGCGGCTGCGTGCCTGTGTCATCTTCTCGGCACCGGATCTGTTACTTCGGCAGTGCACAGCGTTCACGCCATGCAGGCGCCGTGACCGCCGCGAAACTGTGCGACCAGGAACGAGGCTTAAAGCGGAAAATATTGGGTGTCCGCCGACGTGAATTAAATCGGCGGCTTGTCGTTAGCAGACGCCTCGCGAAAGTCTGAAAACTATTTACTTTCGATATATTAATTGATGACCCTTTAAAACGCTCGTGAGGATAAAAAATTTTTAACCAGAAAATCGTAGAGGAGGAAAGCAAGAAACGGGGAATTTTTAACCTGTACTGTCGATAGTTGTCTCAAAGGCCGCAAGTAAAACTTCTATCACGAGAATGCGACCACCCGCACGCGCCGGATACTGCAGTGCAATTAAGGCCCAACAGCCGCATCTCGGGCGCTGTTCACGTCAGCCCCTTGGGGTGAAAACTTCCCTTGCCGCGCATTTTTCGCCAGTGCTCACCAAGGTCACACGCCAAAAAGAAATTTTCCACGGCGGAGCGGTCCCAAAGCGTATTAGCCCAACGGTCGAATTTATAACGTATCTGACTCGGGTCTATAGACCCGCATTTTATCACGTGGAGGGAGCAACTAGAACGGCCAATGGGGCACCGCTAGTAATTGTAGGAAATACTGCCCCTCAAAGCGACGGTATACGAAGGCCTCAAAGAAGAACCGGTTTAGTGCTGTAAGTTTGAAAGAAAAGAGGGTAGATGAGCAGTGTCGCCGATCATCGTATGGAATGCACCAGCGGTCTCGAAGAGCGCACACATCATCGCGTGCATTTCAGCTCACTGGAAGGCAAAAATGCTGCAAGAGTTGTGGCGTACGAGCCACGAGATATCGCGAGTTAGACTTACGTAGAAACAAGAACATCATAACCAATCGTGTTTGCGCTGAAAGAAACAAATGTATATAGAATTCGGCTTGCAGGAAATACGGTTCGCTCGTTTGATGCCGACAAACTTGAAGAAGCTTTAGTCTTTAAAAAAGGATGTGTTATAGCTTGCACGATGTTATCTCATTAGCGTTGCACTAAACGCACCTTAGATCTCCCCTAACCACGAGAGTGGTGGACGGATTCCCGCAAACCCCGTATACGCCGCACAGAAGCGGAAAAACTTTACGGTACCGACTTCGGTCTCTCGGAATCGCTCTCCTTGTGAGGTCAGACGCTGGAAACCACAAGAAGGCGGCTCCGATCGGGGTCCGCTGAATGGGGCAGGAAGACAACGTCCCTGAATAATGGTGCCACACTCTTCGAAGGTTAGTTAACGAGTATTTCTGAAACTTTCTATACGAATGAATAATCTGTTTTTGTATACTGCTTTCATTCCACGCAGAATATGTGTAAACGGAACACTTAAACCGCGCATGCCCCGACATCACTGCTCGATAATTTTTCGTGGTCAGAAGCACCCAGGAGAAGAAAATCATGCTAGTTTTAAATCAGCGACGGGATAAGGGAACCATCTGCTGCATCCCAAGCCTGAAACTAAGCCGACCATTTGACCGCTTTCTAATGTTTCATGGTTGACTGGTTCTGAACCTGCAAAAACAACCCTTTAGGCACGCCGTATAGCGGAGAAACCTCAGTGAAATGGCGTTCCACTTGAAAATGTCTAGACTGTCATTCCACTCAGATGTATTCTAAAGACATTTCGAGGCAGTAATGTGTGGGGCACCGTTTCAGGTAACAGCTTGGAAAATGCGGTTGCACGTATTATATGAGTATGCGAAGCACAGATCTATACCTATATGGGTCAAACCTTTTTTGCAGTAATGTTCCAGCTACTTAAGTGAATTTCGACCTACTGGAATTGTTTGTAACGCGTGCTGAAAACTCAGAATACGGTAGCCTCAAGCGTTTTGCCTCCATCGAAATGCGACGGCACTTAACGCACCAACAGCGGAGAAGAAGCCTGCCGCGCTGTCCGGCTAAAAGCGGCCGACGGCGGAGGCTCCACAAGCCGCGATAGCAGCCACACTAAACACGAATAACGCAGCCGCCGCGGTCGGGTTCGAACCGCGGCGGCTGAGTTTTTATGGAGGAAAAACGCTAAGGCGCCCGTGTGCTGTGCGATGTCAGTGCACTTTAAAGATCCCCAGGTGGTCGAAATTATTCCGGAGCCCCCCACTACGGCACCTCTCCCTTCCTTTCTTCTTTCACTCCCTCCCTTATCCCTTTCCTTACAGCGCGGTTCAGGTGTCCAACGATATATTAGCACAGCAAGAAGTCGTACTCTTTCAATTTTTAGCTGTGTGCATAACTGTGCACTATCACTATAGTCTTCCATTGCTTCGTGAATGAAGGCTGCTTGTCACGGGTTGTTATAGGTTGCGTATTGCAAGAAATACAGAGTGACTGCTTTCGAAACGACCACACGTGTAAAGAACGAGGCCAACGACCTCGTCAAGGTATCAGGACATCTCTTTGCATTATATTAATATAGACAAAAATTGCTCTTCATCTGAATTCGGTGCTCCAGAGTCTAAATTGTGCAATTTCTTATTCAGTGAGCCCTAGCCGCTATTTCTGCAAAACAGAGGCTCGGGCTACGAGGATGACCTAAAAGCGTAATCATTACAACCAAAAACCGAAAGTCGACGCTGCGAATTCCACTGCCGTGCAAACGATGGGACCCTAAATGGGGTCTGTTCGAAATAAACACATGCTTTGCACGAATGTTCTGGATCATTTAAAAGGCTTTTCAGAACAGAACTTGTGGTTAGACCCCGTTTGTGGTGGCTGCGTTTCTGAAGAAGCAGCAAGTTTATTCTTTTTTGCTTTCTTTATCTCTTTGTCTTTCGAAATGAAAAATACCAAAATAGCCTCGGCGGGCACTTGACGACCTTACTCCGGTGCCGCTTAGAAAGCCAGTAAAAGCTAGATTCCTCACTGAAAAAGCTCAATAACGCGGTCCCATTCCACCTTGTTCTGAATGCACATTTGTGCGAACACAAAGTGGAAGATGCATAAAAACGCGTTCGCAGACATTCATGACGCTTCTCTAGAAATAAGGGCTCGACACGGTAAGGATGTGACGCTCACTGTGAGCGATGGACATAAAAGCAAGAACCAAAACTAAAGTGCTCGGCGCGCGCAAAATAGATCGCCCTCATTACGGAACGCGCCATCAGTCTTGAATGATGGCTGTGAGAAAAGCCTGGCTAAGACCTTCCTCGCGCTGCATTTTCTTTCTTCCTATCTTCTTTTTTCGCTTTTCTGTTCCTTTCAAAAGTAATACTCCACGCGATTGCGCAGAATACCGATAACGTTCTCGGCTTTCGCGACAGGCAGCCGCACGTAGCAATCCCTTATCGGCCGCCGCGCAAGTACGACCTGCCGTATACAACGCACACTCGTCCCGAATGCTAACAGCCGTCTGTTGCGGTCACGTGGTTCGGCTGCGAGCAAGGACGGCCAGCAGTAAGCAATTGTTTTTTCAATTTCCTTGTCGGCATGACTTGCGGACGAAAACACCGCGTATGATGCTCGGAGTGCCCATTTGACTCAGCGTCGCTTTGCCTTCCAAAGAAGCGCACAAGCTATGCATGCGGACGTCGTTGTGAAACGCTATAGTCTGAGATAGTCTAAAAGATCGCGAGCTTCTGCAGCGAGCACAACAAGCGGAAAATTCTGAACACGTGAGCACCTCTGGATTTTGACCTCACGAAAATGCGGCTGTCCATGCAACCAGACGTCGAGCCAGCGACCTCGCGCTCCAAAGAGTAACGCGCTCGGCGCCTAAGCCATCGAGACGGGTTTAACAGGTAGCTAGCTGTGCTGCTACACTTGCGCTTGGTGCATAAGCACGCGTACATTGGAGTCCGTGGAGCAAAGTCTTACTGCTGTAATATGAAATCCGGGTAGCTCGAGGCCCTGAGGTGTTAATTTGTTTCTTGGTTTTATGGAGCTTAACGTCCCAAAGCGGCTCAGTCAATGAGAGACGCCGTAGTGGAGTGCTCCGGATAATTTCGACCACCTGGGGATCTTTAACGTGCGCTGACACAGCGCGGCGGCTTTGAAGAGGTGCTACGGCCTCGCTGTCGACTCAGAATAGCATTACAATAGAATCAATAAGTTGAGTCAGCATCGGACACGCACGTCGAAGCCGTCCGGTGCACATACGATCCTTGCGCAGACTCAGAGCACTGCAGCGCATAGTACCGTTACGTGTGCACTGACTGTCGCTATTGCCTTTTGTCAGGTCGAAGCGACGGGAAGACCTGGCCTAGCAGCTACTCTCCTCAGCCCGTTGGTCGTGAGAAAGGCAAAAGCCCTACTTTGAAGCAGCAACCATGCATAGTTGGTTTGGGAGTCTCCCCCAGAACGATGGAAGCCTGCGTTTCAGTCAAGGTGGCAATGCAAATGTGAAATATTGGTGAAGGAGGTCAAACCCCTATTAATTCCTGTATCGTCGAAAAACAACTCACAAGACGATCATGAACCCTAATGCGAAAAGGCTGCAAGCAGTTGGATTCACCTTTGATGATTACTTTGGTGCTTTTGCTCTAATGAATGCTTTTTCTCTAGGCCGACGGTTTGACACATGCGACAGAATTTTTCTAGATGGGGAAGGTGGGCGGTGGGACGAGGGTAGTAGGTGGTTGGGTAGGTGGGTAACCCTTAGCTGGGGGGTGGAGTGTGGAGTAGTGGTGACGGGTGGTGCCGCTGGAGGGCATCTGGATTTCCCGCTGCGTCTTTGAGTTCGATTTCGCCATCGCTTTTTATTGCTGCGCTTGGGTGGATGCTAATGAGTAATTATTTCCTTATTATAAATCTTTCTCTACATGGGGAGTTTTCTCTAAACTCACTGGACCAACAAAGAACACGCCGCCAAACCCGGAAGACGATGTGGCAGTGACATGGCTTGAAAACTTTGCATAAGCTAGCCTGCCCTGCACTCTTGGGCTGTGAGGCGATAACAAAAATATTACTGCAGATAATTCAAGCATTGCAAAGAATAAATATTTGGGAACTGCGCTTCCTGCTAATAACACTCATATTGGTTGCTGTGCATTCTCAATACTTATACATGACGAACAAAAAACTAGTTTGTCTGAACGAGCTTCTTCAAGGCGGCGTTTACGGCGGTTTAAGTCTTCCCTTTTGTGCGAAGATTTTAAGTCTGTACTCACAGAACGAGTGCAGAGAAGGATACGCATCTTCATGACACACGGCGTATCAACGGACTGCGGGTTTCCACCGTAATCGAGCTTTTCGTGTGTTCATAGCCATAATGCTTCCTAATAGCTAGAGCAGTTACGACCTGTTGCGAGAGATCCCGTGCCAACTCTCCCGTGGCCCGAAGTGCCGTCGTCCGCGTATGCTGCTCAAGCATCTCCGTTAATTCGTTTGTGCGAATTTTTGTGCCAGCGAAATCCGTTCTGGACATCTTGAGCAGCAGAATAAGCGAGTGCCAATGAACCTTGCTTCGCAGTACGGCCATGCATTCACTGCGGCGTGTGTAATCACAGGTCTTGGCCTGGAATCTTTTGCAGTAGATGCCACATGCTAATTCATTCTCAATTCCTGTTTTTCAACTGCACGGCGAGTAAAATGTGGCGGTGTTCTGTTTCCCTTTGAAAATATATACCGTTCGTTTTAAACACAGAGTGCGCGGGATCGGGGTAGGAGTGCAACGGTTTTGTAGATACACGACGACGAGATACACGCATGGATATTGCCAGTGGGCCCAATAGGTATAGCGCTTAATGTGTTAGTGTTAAATTGGCCGCAGATATTAAGGAAGATCTTGTAGCTCCATGGTGATAATGACAAGAGCGATCGGTCAATTAACGAGCATACATATACGCTTGTGAACCTAGAGAAAAAAAAAAGCTTCCTGGCTCGTTAAGGTATTTCTTCTTAACGGCACACGTGTAGTTTATCAGTACAAACCAAGGTGAAGGAAAACATTATCTGCAAGTGTCTTCAGACAGGTAAGCATGTTTGAAAAGCTTTCTTTGGTTTCTTCAATAAACACTGCCAATGTTATTGGTCATGCAGGTCACACTGAGGTGGAGTACCGCTATTCGCACATAGAAAACGAATGCCAGACGTATTAAACAGCAGTTGAGGCATGATATAGCTTTATCTTAAACGTTACATCCTCGCCTCGTCTCTAATATTTATATGCTTAAAAACTCTCACGTCTGCAACCTTTATAAATATTAGAGCTTCTTAGTCGCATATACAATTATTTACCTCAAAAGAGTATACAAACTCGTTGTTTATGTCTCGCAAACGCCGTCGCCGAAACTTCCAAGGAAGAGAACCGTTGTTTTTTCATTTTCTTTACGAAGTACCAGCTGCTGCCCCGAATACAAATATCGGCCTTCTTCACATAGACAATCTGCGGGCACATGTTTGGATTTAAATAGCAGCCTACTGGGTTCGATGTAAACAGAAAGAAAAAGCGCGAAAAATTTGGGCTCGTGATTTCGAAACGCAAAAGTAAGTCCTTATTTTTCACCTTGAAAACGTGACACGAACAGAAAGTGCTATTGATTTGAAGTGTCTGAATCCAACGTGGCTTTTTTTTTTTTATGCCAGGCCGCACCACCGCACTGACTGAAACTCAATAAGCGGTGAATGAAAGTATTTTCTATCCTTCGTTAAAGATTCACAAAAGGCAGTGGTTTTCTTTCGTTTATAAGGCTAAATGACATTTGTTTTTAGTGAAGAGAGTGAACTACATCTGTTTACTAACTCTTTGCTGTTCAACAACGAAGGCTCCCAAGCTCCGTCAAAGGGATCGGTGCATGTCCGCTCCTACATTCTTTCCTTTCCCACCCCTTCTCAGTTATTTGGGATTGAACTGATCAGTTACCACCGGTTGCCAATTTTTATGGCACAGAGCACAATACAGAAGATTGCGCTAAGAATAATCGAGATTAATTTATGTTAATTCATGAAATACGTGCAACGTATGCTAATAGAGGGTGTCTTATCTACGACTGTTGTAGTTTTTTTTTTAATAGGCGTATTGAGTTCGAAGAGCGCTTTTTTCGGCATAGCATTGTCAGCGGTGGTATGCATTAGGATAAACCTAAGACAAGTTAACTAGCAGGCTGAGTAACTGCTTTTGAATAGTTAACATTTTAACAATTGCAGTTATGCTCATTATTTATTAAGAGGTTTGTAGCGCACGGTAAGTAATATCCTTATCATTCTCTAGATTTTCGAAGATGCCCTTCTCGTCGCCGCTGCCGCGCAAGGAATTCTGGGGCCGCAGAGGGGCGAAAACGAAATGGCGCGGCTGGAGAGGACATTAGCCACGCCCACGGGCGTGCGTCACACAGTGGCGCACCTGCAACGTGCTCTCAGCCCTCTCGCCGCTTCCACCTAGACGTTGTGAAAAGAGCACGTGACACCCGTGCCCCTGCGTGGCGCGCGCTTACAGGCGTGGCTAGCGCTCTCTCCGGCCGCGCCATTTCGGTTTCGCCTATAGTGAACTGGAATACTGTCCAGTATTCTAGTTCACTACAGTTTCGCCCGTGTGCGGCCCCAAAATTCCTTGCGCGGCAGCGGCGATGATAATGCCATCTTCGAAAATCTAGACTGATAGGATATTACTTACAGTGTGCTACAAACCTCACAATAAATAAGGAGCCTAACTGAAATAGTTCAAAAATTAACCTAATATTTGCTAACCAGCCTGCTAGAAAACACATCTTAACCCTATTCCGATTAACACCACTGTTAGCAATGTTTTGCCGAAGAAAGCGCTGTTCTATCTCAAAAACCCTAATTTTAAATATTCCTAACAGTCTTAGGTGAATCACGCCGGAAAGATAGACGTTTTGGCTAAGTTTTTGGTCGTCGCCATATCTAAGGCGGGGCTATTAAATGGACGCAAAGGACACATAGTGCCAGTATGCACATGTATTATGTCCCCCCTCCCCCTTTTCTCCGGAGCTCTTCAAGCGTTTCTTTGGTGCCAAGGAATGACTTTGCAGCGGCGAAAATCGCGAATGAAATCTTTAGCGCCATTCTCCCATTTGAATCGCCGCTAATAACGGAAATATAACCGAGCCCTTACATTGACTTGTTCGCCTCCGATGCACCCGCCGAAGCGTTATATATAGCTTGAGTGTAGAGGACCCGAAACGGAGCCGCCAGAGCGTTGAAAATAATAATTAAAAAAACGCCCAGACTTTCCGCCGTTCTCTTGGGCGAAACAGTGATAGCAGCAGTAGTTCCAACCCCTCCCACCCCTCGCATGAGAACGCTCACTCTCAGGCACATGAGACAGGCCCACCTGTATACCGCTGGCATGGTACAGTGTTACACAGCTTATCCATATAACGACCCGATTTAACCTGGAGAAAGCCCTTTAAACATACCAGTGCAAAATTAAACAAAAAAAACTGTGCTGACGACTGTGCCGCGCTTTCCGCGAAGAGAGCGGCGTAGGATCTCATTTAACTGATTTCAGCCCAACAACGTGAATTGCTCCCGACAGCTTAGGCCTCTTGGTTTGTTGCGTGCAGCGGTGACCATCATGGGAAGCCGGCAGATGCGAACTCGTATCTCCGCATGGCTTTCTATAGACCTACTGGTCTCTTCATCTGTGACGACATGTCTCTCTTCAACGCCAGCCTCAAAATAAATTAGCTATCATGACTATACGAAGAGCAATGCATATTTTTAAGGCGGGATTTCGTTTCTTTGCTAGAGTGGTACTTGTGCCGCTTGATACTTGTTTAATTTACTTTCTGGCCTTATCGTGTAGAAATTCAGTTTTATTTTTTCTGTCGAGGCACTTTTTGAGTACCAAGGAGCAGCTGGCTAGCTGTGCCGTCACAGACCAGCAGTATGACGGGCATACCGGGCAGAACGGCTGGGCAGGGTGGCCGCCGCCTTTGGGGTCCCGTAAAAGGGGCCCAAAAAACGAAGCCTCCATTTCTTTGGAGATCAATGATTCTTTATTCATGCACTCGTTCATTGAAACTGCTTTAAGCTCAGTGCTATACTCTACTTGACGAAACAATTGAAAACTTTTTGTCGGTTGCGACGACACTTGTCAGGCTTATCAGAGCACTGCTTGCGGCAAAAATTACATTTTTTGTTATCTGAGAACACTGGCTAATCTGAGAACATAAAAAGAATAGGGGGTACGAGACAACGCTTATACAAGGGGCACCGAAGGAAGTGATAAACGTCTACCAACCAATAGCTTTTCCGTTAGACTAGTAGCGGAAAACGTAACGAAAAGAGCCAGACACGATATCGAAAACAATGAAGTGATGTTTCTCCTTTTACACAGTGACTGTGTAAGAAACAGTGTCTTGGGAGGCCAGGAACATCGACGCATACCTGACACATATATCGCCGCACTTATAAATGCGGAAAATCTCGGATACAAACCTCGAATTCTGCTCTCGGTATTTGGCGGTAATTCTCATATCGCCTCATGATCGCACTCAGTGCAATGGACGGGCGAGTGGCTTTGGCGTGGCCTATCCCTCGCATTTTTACCGTGCTCTGGCAACTGATCAGTAATGCATCGTCCCATGCCGCTAATTTAGAAACGGTCGCAAGAGAGCGGAATCTCGTAAACAGCACTGCAGTGACACTGAAAAATCGTAATCATGTGCTTCTCTTCGTCTTTATTTCGCTCTTCTTCATTCGCCATTTACCGCAGACGGTAACGTGTGGGGTATGGTTTGTTGCGCAATTTTAACACGAAACAAAGCTCAGAAAAGAACAAGGACACGACGAAAAGACGGAGGCCACCAACCGCTTATTCAGACTGTCTCCTTCAAGAAGTCAGCATTAGAGTTCGCGATAGTGGTGACATGCTTACGACTTGCTACCTCCGAGTCCGGGCAACGAGTAATAAGCGATATGTGAGCTTTCTCAAGTGTCTGGCCTGACGCGGGGGAAAGATCCCTTATAAAAATGCTCCATAGACAGTCTGTAGACTTCAAATCAACTGTATTGCCTTTCTATACATTTCTTTTTTTCTATTCATAGTCTGTCTATAGACAAAAGTCTGGTAAAAGAGTGTGGCCATAAATCTATAAACTGGCTATGAGATTTGTATTGCCTATAGACTATTCGCTAATATTTATCTATAGACAGTATATAGACTTTATAGACAGAAGTCTCTGGACAGTCTATAGAGTGCCTAAAGAAATTTTTATAAGGGATAACCCAGCTATTTTCCCGAAAGCGAATGCTTACGCAGTTGTCTGCCACTCGTGCTATTTTTCGAAGCTGCCTTCGCATAAAGCGTCAAGTGGTTATCTCTCGTAAAAAGCACATAACATTTGCCAAAATTGATTCAGGGGAATTAGCAAGAGCTCCTACAACCGCGTAAGTGTTCCCTTCAACTCACTTTTAAGAGAAGAGTTGTCTTTCCTCAGTGCCAGGAGGTTCGCTTTTAGAAAGCTGACACGTCGGTTATTAGTCATTACTAGGACTAGGCGGTATATAGACAATTGTAAGCTTGAGCGCTGCTATCGAAAAGGTGTGAATACTGTGTTCCTGAAAAATAAGACATTTGTGAGAAAGCACTTGATGTGTGGGTGTTTTCCGTAAGCCCTTGTCCCATCATGAGCGCTCTTTTGTGTTACCAATAATACTAAGGCCACAAAGTTTGTTTCGTACAGAAACAAAAATACTCGAGCGCCAACTTTCCTAACAATGTTCTTCAATGCATCAAGGCGGGTTAAAAGGAAGTGCCCAAGGTTGCCAACGGAATAGTCTTTACGCAGTCCTTTCTCTCTCTATGCTGACACAACGAAATGTGACGTTAAACCCTGCGTGTGTGTTTTTTTTTTGTTTTTGTTGCCGTTATAAACCACCCTCATGTAAGCAAACACACGCGCTGGGAATTAGGTACTCAGGCAACAGAGAGAGAGAGATAGCATCGACCTGGTTTGAGCTGGACCTACACCGTCCACCATAGGAAACTCCACTAGCGCAACGTCAATCTGTCCGGGGCTATTATCAGTAAACCAGAAATATAGCCAACAAAAGAAAAGAATATCGCAATCCGTTCTGTTGTCTTTCGATTTTTTTTTCGTTTTGCCTAACGACGTTTCAGTTATTTTCCGAATATTAAAAAGAAAAGCTGTACAGCACTGCATACGAAAACGCTCCTGACATGTTCGTATGCCGTGCTAAGCTCCATGACATGGGCTTGTTGAATACTTTTACATGTAATTACACATAAATACACATAAGTACACGCAATTAGAGCGCAATTTTTTGCTCCGAAATAGTTATGTACCGATGAAAAGAAGTAACTTCAGAGCCGCGTATATCGGTCAGAAAAATGCTGGCGTCCGCTTGGTTCCGGTACGGCCAAACAAAAAAAAATGGAAGCTGAGCGTGGCATCGGTGGTGATAGCATTAGCGCTGCGCTTGCAGCGCCTGTCAAAACTCTGCGGCGCTTTTCAAAGCTTACCGCTTTGTGACGATAAACACATCTAGAAAGCACGCTAAGCACGTCACGGTAATCCTCTGTGGAAAGTACGCAATTAATTAGAATACCTGATAACAGGGCAGCTTGACAGTTTGCTAAAACAAGCCCGGTAGGAACGAGCCATGAGTGCGTCTACTTGTTTGAACCGGTTGCAGCCAGCAGCGAGACGAACTGTCGCGTTTAAGGAGTTGTCATGAACAGCGTCGCGAGCCGAAAGAAGCGAACTGGTCGTTGACAAGCGTCATCATAATGAACGCGCTTGGACTGGCCTTTGTGCACTGGGGAAGCGGCGCTGGGAGTCACTGCTTAGAGAGGGTGCAGCTGCTCGCGCCTGTAACTCGGAGGTGTCTACCCTTCGCGACAAAGCGCGCTGATGTAGAGCAGTAGGCGGATATTATTTGAAAGGAGGAGTAAATGAATAGCACGCACGCAGTAGCGCAACAGGAAAGACGCGTGATCAGTGTACCGCATAACGGACATCATCACTCATTACAAGTCAAGCGACAGGGAGGAACTGGAAGGGAGCTAAAACACTCCCTTCCTCAAAGCCTTCCTGGAGGCACAACTCTTCCCAATTCGCTTTACTATCCTAAGACGCAAACTTCCACGCGCCAGCTATCCGCCATCACGATCAGAGTGAGCAGTCACGCCAACGAGCGAAAAAAACGAGGAAAAGTAGAGTAGATGAAGACGACAGCACGCGCTGCTTACCTGACGCAGTGGTCAAGCGGGCCCCAGGCCGTGAGCGATGCCCGCGCGCCGCTCGCACCGGCGGCCCACCGAGCGACCGTCCTGGGGAAAACTTTGGCAGCGCGCGCCGCCCGACGCACCCCCGTCCGACGCTCCGCGAGCAAAAAGCGGCGCACGGTGCGCGCAGGAGCATGCAGCCGCCGCAGCCGCCGCCGTTGTTTGCAGCCGGAGCTTCGCACGCTCAGCGCCAGGCGGCGCTTTCCGCAACTCCTCTTTTTCCCCCTCTTTCTGCCTTCGTTCCCTGGCACTTTCCCCGCCCGGGCCGCAACTCCGAGTTAGTTGGACAGGAAGTCGCTTGTGTCCCCATGCGCCATCGTGTCGTGACGTCGATCCCGAGGCACGAATCGCGCGCACCGCGTAGCGCGCTCCCGCAATACCTTGTTCTTTTATGATGCTTCGAACGGCGTTCGGTGCACGCCTGATTCGTTCGAGCACGTTCCGCGGAAACGCAAGAAGTGTGCGTGTATTGTCATCGGGTAGCTCCATTGCCCCGTTTTCCTCCTCAAGCCCACCTTTTAGTTTTCCCTAGCCTGCCGCTCTCCCGGATCTGTTACTCGCGTCTGCTAGTCAGATTGCACACTTTTTTTTTTTGCTTTGCCCGTTGAGCAGTGGACGGTTGTGTTTCGTTTCGTATGTCAATGTAAGACGAAACAGGATGAAGCACTTTCGAAGCCAAGCTGGAGCGCACTTGACTCGAAGCATCGTTATTCCTAACGATCCTTACTAGTGAGCAATTACGCAGCGGCTCAAGTTCGCTAATGTATTCCCTTTAACGGGCAATAATAGAGGACGTAATCCGCGCCCCGGATTCGTTGCGTCGTTGAGGAAATTCGAAGAGAGGCAATATGACCACGCCGTTTCTTGGCGCTGTCATTTAATGTAACGGTCCCACGTCTCGGAAAGTTTCTGTTCTGCTTGCAAGAGGCTTCTGTTTCTGTTTGCATTCACACTCAACGAGCCCTTTCCTGCCAGGTGCGAGCGGCCGTTAGCAAGTTCGCCTCTAAGTGCATAATAATGGCATCTCTGTACCTATAAGGCAGAGACAAAAATGAGAGGCCAAGTGCAGCATCTGAGGCACGAATTAGCTGATAAATGATTTTACGCCAGTTGGAAAAAGCAAAAAATCAAATCTGATAAACTGCGAGATCACAGAGAGCTGATAAATTGCATTACGCACAATGGTTTCAGAATTTTTCAAGCACAGAGACCAAGTTCAGACAGCTTGCAACTTGTTTTCCCGCAAGTTACCGCAAGGATCATGTCTCATGACGTTTCAGGAGTAGTAGTCCCTGCCGTTGCGCAAAATTAGGTTCCACGAGGCGTTCAAATTCGTGTCCGGGAATCTTCGGATGTCAATCAGGTGTTAGGTCCGCACAGCGAAGTCGTCTTTGTTGTGACGTCAATCAATCAATCAATCAATTTATTTAGCATTTCTTTCAATACAGAAATAAATGCAAGGATAAGAACAAAAAGCTGCTTCTCGAGCAGCTTGACAACGGTTCTTACCCCTTGTTTTCTCTTGACAACGGATAACAGCAGAAATAATACAAAGCTGCGATTAAAAATTGTACGAAGACAAGAGCATGCAGTCTGCGTCCACACTCTTCCACACTCTCTCTGCGTCCACACTCTCTCTGGAATGCTCCTTAGAGATCTGCCAACATCTACTCAGTGTCATCTCTTGATAATTCTGCTCCACAAGCACGAGCTACATCCGCGACCGTTATTGCTTCATATCTGAGCGTTAGCTTTGCTATTGCTTCAGAGCTTTCGAAGCGCAGAGTGGGAATAAGCAGGCGGTTTCTTCTAAAAATGCCAACCCTTCCTTTCATGAGCGTGATTGTATCTTAAAACCGAAGTCGAGTTCACCTGGCGTGTCCAGGTAGGTGGTGGTAGTCGCATGTAGATTAACTTTCTTTTCTCCCGCCCCTTCAAATAACTCATTCAGTGCGTGTGTGTGTGTGCGGGGGGAAGGGGGGGGGTCAACAGCTCTTTCAATGCTTCCGTGGTTTTCTTCAATGCAGAAAAGTGCGCTAGTGCGCTTTTAAGTTTGCTTCACATAACATCTTGCTCGATTACAATCAGCATATATGCTCCGCGTGAAGTTTCCCCGTCAGTTTGAATGGAACCCTGAACTGAGACACAGCAAACATAATTTACATGATCGAATGCTCAACGGACCGACAGTAATCTGTCATCCAAAGAGGGAAACTTTTTCGATACCGCTTCTGTAATCAGATGGTCCGTTCCATTTCCCGCACTGAGCGTTCCACTGTCGAAGCATGGAAATTTACCCGGCCCTTCCATTGATAACATCAAAGCAAATACTCTGGAATCGGGTTCTGCGTAGGATCCTCGAAGGCAGATCAAAGAATCGCTTTTAGATTCACAAAATTTAACACTAGCACACTGTTTCATAAGGGTTAATTCAGAATGTAGGCATACCTTGCGGCTCCTGATATTTCATTAGCGTTTATTTTATTTTGGAGACGCAGCTCTTTTAGCACCTGATGACGACTCTCTTGACTACCAATTGGAGACGCGCAGCAGCAAACGCTACAAAAATCAATTTCCAATAGATGACAACACGTGCAGGAAGTTTAATTTCTTCCAGCAACAGAAAGGAAAACTGCACCGCATGGCGGCGTTCCCTTTATTGTTGCAGTAAAACTAAATTACCATAACAAGCGCGTTTGTTTTCACTTCACCCCTTCTGCCGCGCGCACTCTGGGCCCACATGCTGCTGAAGCGTGCGTTTGATCCCTACTATCTCCTTTCGTTTTTGTACCTAGACATATGTATTTTCTGCTCGTGTTGTGTTCGAACGAAAATGCGCGCTTCCTGCGCCTTCGTGTTGCCTAAAACATATACCGCTCATCGTGAATTATCCCCCGTCTCTTCCGTTAGCCTCGTTGTTTGTTTCTCTTTTGCGCACGGCGCACTGCTGCTATTTCGTGTCCCGAGATGCATCCGAAAACACTGTACAGGTTCCGGATAACAACCCAGATTCTGTATACCTTTCAAAGAATCCCTCGCTGTCCGCGAAAACCCGAGCACGTCCGACGCACAGAGCATGGAACACCATTAGACAACTTGCTGTCGTGCAGAAAGAAAGCAAGAGATCTGAGGGGTTCGGGACTGGGGAGGGAAGACTGAGAGCAGAGTCGGGGCGGGCCCGAAAGCACCCACTGTTTATCCGGGAGAACAGAGGTTCGCCGCTTTTACGTGCAACTCTCCGCCCAAGCGGAGAAGAGGGACGCGCTCCCTTGGCAAGCGAAGACAAAGCGGCCGCTTGAGCAGGAGGGCTGCGCGACAGCGACCACGTGCACCCGCTGTTTATCCCGGGTCCTTCTAAAAACGGAGTCAGGGCGCGCGATCCGCTCGCACTGAGCGGCGAGCCTTCATTCCGCCTTGTTCCCGCACCTCCGAGCGCCCACACAGCGGCAGTGACAGGACGCTGGCAGTAAGCAGTCGAATTTCCGCAACTGGGTATGCGGTGGTATACACACATGGTCACTGCGCACAAAGCACAAGGCGTGTTCGAACCGAAGTGCCGGGTAAACTCTTTAAAAAAAAAAAACGGACTGGCGGCAATCTTTGTGACGCCGGCTGCTGAAGTCCCCCTTGAAGTCCGAATTCTTGAAGTCTGAAGACCGAATTCTCGAAGTCTGAAGTCCGAATGAAGTCCGGCGAAGCGGTTCACCGGCGCTAGTGTGCGTTTTGTAACAGCTCTGTTTGCCTGCCTGTGTTTTGCGAGAACAAAAAAAAGTGACGCAGCCATAGGTCATGGGTGCATGGATAGATGAATGAATGCTAAGAACGTTCGTTTTAAAACGGGTTGATGGCGCGTGCCACCAGGCTAGGTGTATATATATATATATATATATATATATATATATATATATATATATATATATATATATATATATATATATATATATATATATATATATATATATATATATATATATATATATATATATATATATATATATATATATATATATATATAAATTTGTCAAACGGGCCCCTCATTTCCTTTAACTTGTCTGCTGATAGCTTAACGAGGGTCTCGGTTCTGGCAGTCTTAATGCCAAAGGTAGCATAAGAGGGCTCTCGCACAGTTTCCGCCCTCGCCGTTAGATGACGTTCTACGTCACGCTCGCGGTATTACAGGACGTGCTACGTCCGCCGCTTTGGTCGAGGGTGGCGCTGGTGAACACTCTCAAGGCTCGCTTACACCCAGTAAACATAAATACCCACGAGAGCAGCAGATTGGACAGCCGTCGCCGTAGCTCAGTTGGTAAGAGCACCGGACGCGATATTCGGAGGTCGTGGGTTCGGATCCCACCGGCGGCATGGTTGTTTTTTCTGCTGCTTTATAAGTTATTTTCATTAAGCAATTTATTAATCTAAGAATTATTATCCTACTGATAAGCGTAACACATTAAAAAAAATAATAACGTTCCCCTATGCACCTTGGTTTCGGTGACTGTTGGCTCCCTTCATAAATTTGTCAAACGGGCCCCTCATTTCCTTTAACTTGTCTGCTGATAGCTTAACGAGGGTCTCGGTTCTGGCAGTCTTAATGCCAAAGGTAGCATAAGAGGGCTCTCGCACAGTTTCCGCCCTCGCCGTTAGATGACGTTCTACGTCACGCTCGCGTTATTACAGGACGTGCTACGTCCGCCGCTATGGTCGAGGGTGGCGCTGGTGAACACTCTCAAGGCTCGCTTACACCCAGAAAACATAAATACCCACGAGAGCAGCAGATTGGACAGCCGTCGCCGTAGCTCAGTTGGTAAGAGCACCGGACGCGATATTCGGAGGTCGTGGGTTCGGATCCCACCGGCGGCATGGTTGTTTTTTCTGCTGCTTTATAAGTTATTTTCATTAAGCAATTTATTAATCTAAGAATTATTATCCTACTGATAAGCATAACACATTAAAAAAAAAATTAACGTTCCCCTATGCACCTTGGTTTCGGTGACTGTTGGCTCCCTTCATAAATTTGTCAAACGGGCCCCTCATTTCCTTTAACTTGTCTGCTGATAGCTTAACGAGGGTCTCGGTTCTGGCAGTCTTAATGCCAAAGGTAGCATAAGAGGGCTCTCGCACAGTTTCCGCCCTCGCCGTTAGATGACGTTCTACGTCACGCTCGCGGTATTACAGGACGTGCTACGTCCGCCGCTATGGTCGAGGGTGGCGCTGGTGAACACTCTCAAGGCTCGCTTACACCCAGTAAACATAAATACCCACGAGAGCAGCAGATTGGACAGCCGTCGCCGTAGCTCAGTTGGTAAGAGCACCGGACGCGATATTCGGAGGTCGTGGGTTCGGATCCCACCGGCGGCATGGTTGTTTTTTCTGCTGCTTTATAAGTTATTTTCATTAAGCAATTTATTAATCTAAGAATTATTATCCTACTGATAAGCATAACACATTAAAAAAAAAATTAACGTTCCCCTATGCACCTTGGTTTCGGTGACTGTTGGCTCCCTTCATAAATTTGTCAAACGGGCCCCTCATTTCCTTTAACTTGTCTGCTGATAGCTTAACGAGGGTCTCGGTTCTGGCAGTCTTAATGCCAAAGGTAGCATAAGAGGGCTCTCGCACAGTTTCCGCCCTCGCCGTTAGATGACGTTCTACGTCACGCTCGCGGTATTACAGGACGTGCTACGTCCGCCGCTATGGTCGAGGGTGGCGCTGGTGAACACTCTCAAGGCTCGCTTACACCCAGTAAACATAAATACCCACGAGAGCAGCAGATTGGACAGCCGTCGCAGTAGCTCAGTTGGTAAGAGCACCGGACGCGATATTCGGAGGTCGTGGGTTCGGATCCCACCGGCGGCATGGTTGTTTTTTCTGCTGCTTTATAAGTTATTTTCATTAAGCAATTTATTAATCTAAGAATTATTATCCTACTGATAAGCATAACACATTAAAAAAAAAAATTAACGTTCCCCTATGCACCTTGGTTTCGGTGACTGTTGGCTCCCTTCATAAATTTGTCAAACGGGCCCCTCATTTCCTTTAACTTGTCTGCTGATAGCTTAACGAGGGTCTCGGTTCTGGCAGTCTTAATGCCAAAGGTAGCATAAGAGGGCTCTCGCACAGTTTCCGCCCTCGCCGTTAGATGACGTTCTACGTCACGCTCGCGGTATTACAGGACGTGCTACGTCCGCCGCTATGGTCGAGGGTGGCGCTGGTGAACACTCTCAAGGCTCGCTTACACCCAGTAAACATAAATACCCACGAGAGCAGCAGATTGGACAGCCGTCGCCGTAGCTCAGTTGGTAAGAGCACCGGACGCGATATTCGGAGGTCGTGGGTTCGGATCCCACCGGCGGCATGGTTGTTTTTTCTGCTGCTTTATAAGTTATTTTCATTAAGCAATTTATTAATCTAAGAATTATTATCCTACTGATAAGCATAACACATTTAACGTTCCCCTATGCACCTTGGTTTCGGTGACTGTTGGCTCCCTTCATATATATATATATATATATATATATATATATATATATATATATATATATATATATGTGTGTGTGGCCGCAGATGGCCTGCATCCCAGTTTTGAAGGTGTGGCCATAATAGCGGGTCACCTCCACCAGATCCTGCTCCGGAAATCTACTAGAAGGGCACAAGCAACGTGGTCTGACCATGCCCACGGCATTCCCAAAACACCCAGACCGCCACCGACGCAGAATCCATCCACTGCGACACCTGAGCCAAAGCCGCGCTACTCCCTGCGGAGCTACAAGGACGTCGTCGAAAATTCATCCAAGAACTGACTATCTGCTAAAGCCCAAGGTGAACTGATTGAAACTTCTGTATCGAAAAAGTTTTTAACATTGAGGATGGTTGTAGAAAAAAGAGCTAGATACGAACATCATGTGAAAACCTTAGACCTATATAGCCATGCAAATATCATTCCGAAAGGCATGAGAATATATTTAAAACCAGCCGCATCGGACTTATCGCTTCCTCTAAAAACCCATTGGCAGGACATACTTCAGAAAGCATCAAGAGAACTAATGGATATTGTAATCCAAAATGATAAGTCTTGTCTGGACGCTTTGAGGCTCAAGGAAGCTCAGCTACGCAAAGACGTTCATCTGACCAATAAGGAAACTGCACTTTTAGAGCTATTTCTATACAAGAAACAGCGTTCACTCCTAACTCAGAGAGAGAGGAAGCTCCTTCGGGATGGGGTTCCTCTGCAGCTCCATTCGTCAGAATCAGAAATTTGTCAGCTCCTTTCAACCGGTAGTCCAACCTCTGCATCAGATATAAGAATCAGTTCACCCAATTCAGGCTCATGTCAATCAACCTTAAAAGTCACCAAATCTACACCAAACAATGTTGTTAATTTCTCGTCAGTAACTTTGTCACACGATGAGTGCATGGTGCTGTCCAAGAGCCTCACCTTTTGCCCCACTAGCGGTATAATTAATGAACTTCAACTTTACAAAGATCTGGATAATTTCTCCCGAAACCTTAGACTGAGAGAATACTACCACGGTCGCCTCCAAACATTAGATCATCGTCCAAAACTTCGATCTATTACTCATTGGACACCACCTCCGCAGCGCGATAAGTGTCTAGATTTATACATAAAGGCAGTGCAAAAGGATATCCTTTCCGAATGTCAAAAACGACGCGCTTATCGCCCTAATCTCACAATGCTTGAACGCAATGCGTTGCAGGCTCTCAGCGGCCGATCTGACATCGTAATAAAACCAGCGGATAAAGGTGGCGCCATCGTAGTTATGAATGAAAAGGATTACCTTGATGAGGCCCAAAGGCAGTTAAGTGATTCCTCATTTTACACGGCTCTCCCTACTGATCCCACGCCAGAGTATAATAAAAAAGTTTCAGAATCTATTTTAGGTTTGGCAAAAAAGAAGAAAACTGAGGACAAGATCGCAAAAGCTCTAATTCCGTTACATTCAAGTCCCGGACGTTTTTATCTTCTTCCAAAGATTCATAAAGAAAACAATCCGGGAAGACCAATTGTCTCTGCAATTGGAACCGTTACTGAAAACATCTCGAGTTATGTCGACAGCCTCATCAGGGATATCCCTTCCTTATATCCTTCCTATGTTAAGGACACCACCCATTTTTTGAGTGAAATTCTCGACTTAGTCATTCCAGATGATTCCCTACTAGTGACCCTGGATGTCGCTTCATTGTACACCAATATACCGCATGCTGATGGCATCAACGCAGTCGTCTATGCTTATGGGCGCTTAGAATCTAAACAACCGGTTGACGGCAGCACACTTGCAGAGATGTTAAAACTGATACTTGAGTTAAATAACTTCGAGTTTAATGGCCAGCACTACGTGCAAATAAGTGGAACGTCAATGGGAACCAAAATTGCACCAAATTACGCTAATATATTCATGGCTGTGCTTGAGACGAAATTCCTCAACAACTTTCCCTTTAGACCAATATTTTACAGAAGATTCATCGATGACATATTTATGGTCTGAACACATGGTGAAGAAAAACTCACTAAGTTTATTTCGGACTTCAACAGCACTCATCCTAGCATCTCGTTTTCCTCGTCGCATTCAGCCTCGACAATGAATTTTCTTGACGTCCAGGTGACCATCACGAATAACAAACTTGAGACAACAGTCTACAGAAAACCCACCACACTTGAAAAAGGCTGGTCCTCCAGCCGAAACGTCGTGAATTAAATCCTGTTATTTTTCTTCAATTTTTGGTGATTTTATATTATATTGAGCAAATCAGCTGCCAGAAATCATATATATATATATATATATATATATATATATATATATATATATATATATATATATATATATATATATATATATATATATATATATATATATATATATATATATATATATATATATATATATATATATATATATATATATTGTAAGACACACAACTGGACTTTGATGCCCCAACGGCCAGTGTTGACGAAGGAGGAAAAAAAGCGGAAGACGAGGCTGGCGAAGTTCAGTTTGGCGCTCAAGAACGCTTGGATACTGAGCTGCGCCGTGCTAACAAAGATTGTGGCCGTTCACACTTCTTGTTTGATTTGCGTCGTTACTCTCTCTCTCTCTCTCTCTCTCTCTATATATATATATATATATATATATATATATATATATATATATATATATATATATATATATATATATATATATATATATATATATATATATATATATATATATAATTGACGCTTAAACCTTTTTAAGTACAGACTCTGGCTTTTCCGCTGAGTCCTGAATATCTATTTTAAGCCACCAATCCTCCAATCGTTTATTTTTTTTCTTTCTTTTAACAGTACCTTTCTCATCCCTGAACCCTATGGGGCCGCAGTGACACTTATTGCGTCTTCCTCCCCATGTGGTTAAATACTGCTGCATTGCAAAATGCTGAATTGTTTCCTCAGACTTGCTGCTCACTGCACTGAATCATATTGGGCATATTTCTTTTTGTAACTGCGTGTTCCAAGCTACCTTTATCTCGCTTCAAACACTCACACGCAGAGTATTTACGCGGGTGCCGTGAGGACCGCTACGTGCACCCCCCCCCCCCCCCTCCCCGCCTTTTCCACCGCTCACTCTCTCGAGAGGAAGCTGGCCTATGTCGTCAGTTACAAACAGGCACCTTCCCTAAACCTCAAAACCGACATGGCCGTCACTTTCTCGACCACCAGCTTCTGCTGGTCTGCCATACGCGGGAAATTGCAGCCAGCGCTGTGCTTTTGTAATAACAGGCCCATCCACGACGGCATAAATTCATTTTTTTCGTTTTTTTCTTCATAATAAACATTTTATCTCTTTTTATCTCGCTTGAAACAGTAACGGACTGCCTCTTGAATTATCGTCACAGGTACAGTCTGCTTTTCTCCATCGAACTCATCCTGTTCACAATCTCTGCCGCTTTGACCAAACGTTTAAACATTTTTATTTGCCCGTTCTGGTTTCCTGTAAGCGTACTGGTTAGTTTTGCCATCATTCTGCCCACTATGAGTCTACGGTCTTTAAGTGCTTAAATATCTTGGCTTCACATCAATTTTTGTTTATTGTCCTCAGGCATTCATCGTACATAGGTGTTGGACTTTTCGGTTTTTATTGTAGATTCGGAAGTTTTTTCAGTTATTTCAGGACGGCACTTTCGGTTTATTTCGGTGAATATTATTTTCAACGAATGAAGTACCTCAAGTTAAGTGAGATAGGCGGCAGACAAAAACGGAAGTGCAAATTTAAGTCTAAGAGCTAGGCTGACATGTTACCTTTGGGTTGTCATACCGCGTTGCGCACGAGGGCGGGGCATCATGTGGTCTCCATGTTGATGCCAGCGATTGAACTGCCGCTCATTCGTATCGGCAGCCAAAACATACCTTTTCGCGACGCCCATTCGCGGTTTCCCGTCATGTCCTACGTGCATTTGGTTAACCTAATTAACCGACTAACTGCTCTAAGTAGGTGATGATAGTGATGCAACAGTGCTCAGCTAGATGAAGACGAGGAGATGAAGCTTCCTGGTCTGCAGAGGCGTGTAGGCTAGCGGAGCAATAGCTTAAATCGCACAACTCCTCTGCTTATCCTATAATGCCATCGTCGAATCATGCCCCTGGCTTCCCTACTTAGTGCATTTTCAATTTGAAGTGAGTGTAACTCGCATTCGGCAGCCAGCTAGCTATGCCTTGCAAGCCAAAACTGCTGATCTTTTTCCGTTAAAACCGGAATTCTAAAACTGAGTTCGGCGTACCTTTATCGCTTTTTTTTTCGCTTTAAACCGAAAAGTCCAACCCCAACAATATTTTACTCCGCTCTTCCATCGCTTCAAACTATTGGTGTTTTCGGCTGACGGCACGCGTGGAGTTTTCCGCGCACTCGTGCGGTGCCCCATCTTCGGCTGGGTGCCACTCGTGCAGTGCCGTACGTTCGGCTGAGACGACCACGACATGAGTGCGCGCCACCGTGGAGACCGACGGTGGAGCGCGGTGCAATCCCGTCGTGCAGCGCGCGCTAGCAGACGACGCTGTTGGCGCAGACAATTTCACTACACAGTGGCCGATAGGAAGCATCGACGAAGAGAAAAAAAAACAGACGAAGTATCACAAGTGGGCATATCTTAAAGAAATGTTGAATGTTGTAGCGGCTGCAATGCATTTATTCGCGCTGCAGTCACGTAGCCACCGGCAGGCGAGCTCGGTGCCGTGACCGTATGAAAGGTTTGTCAATATTTTTAGTGCGGCGAACGGCAAATGCGGTTCATCCGGCATGCCTGCACTTTATGGCATCGTACTTTTTGTCAACGTGCGCATAGGTTAAAAGATATATCAATACAGTGACAATTTGGGGAGCTGTGATTGGATTGAGAATCGTCGGCAGATATTTTCGGAAGTTACTCTATCTGCCCTGAAGCGTATGCATCGAAACAAGCAAGCATAACGCTATGGTGTTGTTTCTGAAAAACCTGCACAAGCACAATCGCAGTATTTCATGAGCATGCTCGTGGTTCTCGAATTTCCCACCGTTTCTATGAACGCCGGTCCTGCGCGCTGTTACTGAAGAGGTTGTTGCTGACTGTACAAATTGCTGACTGCAGTCGTCAGCGTCGGCAGCTCGTAAGGATGGCCTCTGAGATTTTCGAGGGTCTCGGAGGCCACGGTGAACGGAGGGCAGAAAGAGCAACGGCACTCTGCGAATGTTTCGCACGTTCGGATGAGATGCTAGTGGACGTGCCACTCGTGTAGTATTGGACGTCACTTCCTAAGCACATGCACGGAGGCAGTGCGGCTCAGCCGACGACACCATATGTTTGGTCCGTGTCCCCCTGTACTTCCTAATTTGTGGTTATGCCTGCGCACACCTAATGCTATTCTCCCAACAGCAGTCTGGTTTTGTTTTTAGACCTGATTAGTGCGGGTATTAGCGCCATGCACCCTCCCAGCGCTGAAGTCAAGAATGGTGGACACGCGAAGAACTAGTTGGTACACCTATAGCGGCAAAAACTATTTAGAAGATAGCGAAAACAAAATGCCTCGCACGCGAGTGCAATAGAAAACGTGCGCAGATACGGAGAGAAAAAGCAAACCTTTGAGATGGTTCGCGTATGGCAGAAATTGTGAAAGTAGCATGGCGCAAAAAGTGCGAGAGGAAGAGGTATGATATGTGGCGTTTAACGTATGAGGATAACAACAAATTCAACGTCCCGAAGTGATAAATGGAGGCTATGAGGGACGCCGCAGTAAAGGGCTCCGGATTAATTTCGACCACCTGGGGTTCTTTAACGTGCACTGACATCGGAGAGCACACAGCACACGGGCATTTTCGTTTCACCCCCATCGAAATGTACCCACCGTGGACCGAATTCAATCCCGCGACCTTGGTATTAGCAGTAGAACGCCATAGCACTAAGCCACCGCGGCGGGTGGAGGAGGAAGGAATGGGGAGTGGCAGCGCAAGGTGAAGCACACGGATTACTAGGGTGGAAACTTAGGCAAGTCGGTGTCAGTGATTCATGAAATGAGGAGTAGCGCAAACCAAGGCGAATGACAAAGAACAAATACGCACACCACAGGTGCTAACTTCCGACTGAAAGATTCCCAGACGACCAAGACGAACGTGGCATGAGAGAACTAACCGACGCATGCCGGTTAGTCCTCTCATGTCACGTTCCCCTTCTTTCACGGTTCTTTCTGGCGCATGCGCCGTTAAGTCCTCTCATATCACATTCCCCTTGATCTTTTGGGAACCTTTTATTCGGAAGTCAGCGCCTGTGGTATGTGTGTATCTGTTCTTTGTCCTCCGTCTTGGTTTGCGCTACTACACACGCCATGAATCAGTGACTGCTACCCCGGGCACCATAACCATATATGACGTGTCACTCTACACCTTGGCTGAAATCCTGCACAACTACAGGCTAGAAAGATCAGAATTTCACAAACCCTCGAAACAATCAAGACTAAGGGATACCATTAAGAAGAATACAAACCAGAACATTTCACACCCCAAATCACTAAACCGCTGGTACCCAGGAATGTACAAGCCAGAATATCGGCACTGTGGAGAAATTGCGGATCTCTTACCACTTGCTATGGGTGTGCCAGAAAAACAAGGCCATATCCTCCCATCCCTTCCTCAACCTTTAGCCAATGGGAGCCCGCCCTGCCAAATGCAGGCCCTGAGGGGGCAAAAACGGCTCGTAAATAGGGAGGCCGTACCTGCTTCGACCAATGGAATCCTGAAAAAGGGACTCCAAATACAGGATTCCTACTCAGACTGGTATATAAGCATTTTCAATAACAACGCATTATCGCACACGCCGGCTTTGACCGTTCCCCGTCGTTGATGGCGCTTTATCTGCCACATGAACAATAGAACAGTATTCCGCCGGGACTGAGCAGCGCTGAAAGCACACGTGCCTGTTGTGGGAAAACGACGACGCTATACCATCAGCAGACATGGACAGAAAAGTCTGCACCGAACTCGTCCCCTGCAAAGGCAGATCACGAATAATGATATTAATAATTTAGGCTTGGGCACTTTGAATATAGACAATGCCGTGTGAACTAATTACGGGTCATTGTTGCGAGTTTAGCCTGCAGGAAGGTGTTACTGCACAGACCGTACAAGACTTCACGCAGCACAGTCTCGTTGTGGGCTAATTCGAACGCGTGCATCTTGCCGGACCGTCGACAGTTGTGTGGGAACCGCATGGGGACAGCACAAGGCAAGCTCAGTACATGCCATAGTCGATGATGTCGTTCCTATCTCGGCGCCGCTCTTTCTCCATCTCGTTCTTGATTTCCTCCCAGGAGACGAGCGTTATGACGGACGACGTCATAGTGTAGAGGAAGGCGCCCCCAATGCCCCGCGTGAAGCCTCGCAGGCCCTCCGTCTGTCTCACCTTGCTGATGCAGTCGCGAATGCTGTTGTAGAAGATGCCTGCGCCCACTGGATTCGAAGGCTGAGCGTACATGCGTGCCCGAAGCACGTCAAAGAACGCGATGATAGGCGCTGACGCAAGGCCCGACAGGAAGGCCGCCAGCAGGGTATTGATGAAGAGGTAACGCTCGCGGCCTTCAACTGCCGTGTTAAGCAGAATCTTGAAGCTGCTGAAGGTGGACAGCTGTAGCGCCGACCCCGTGGACAGGCGCAGCACGTTTGAAAAGGTTGCGCGCCACAGCCCGTTCCAGACGCCCTGAGTCTTGTAGATGTGCACTAGCGCTGCTCGCGCCGTCCGGTAGCCGTGCTGATAGCCGACGGCGATGGCAGCTGTCGCCGAGTGCAGCTGAGAGGAAAGGGAGAGCTCATTTGTGTTAGCCTCGGACCGCGTACTACGACTTAGGCGAATGTACTGGCGGCCGCGAGCAGTGCGCTGGCGTTGATTCCAGTCTTCGTTTTGAAAGTACACAGGACAAAACGCTTGTCTAGAAGGCCTGAGCTGCGTACTCTGGACGTGTTCCGGGCAGCATACGCAACATATGGTGGCAACAGCAGATTCGAAACGGTCAGGAATTGAGCATGCGCAACCACTCTCACAGTATTTCGTCGCGTTGCCTTTCCTTCCTGGTCGCCACATATTTAACAGCCGCTTTCGCCGTCCTGAGCACGCAGCTTAGGTGTTGTAGACAGGTGTTTTGACCTCTGTACAATTGAATTTGAGACGAATTACCTGCTCTTGCAATTGAGCATGGATTGACTCCGATATTAGTTGTCGTAACCAAGGCTCTTTATCCACAAGGGCCAATTACTACAAATTCCCTTTTGTATGATCGCCAGTCATAAGGGGCGTACCTGTATGTGTGTCTTCAGGAGAAAAAGCGGCGAGCTGGCAAAGGCGCTCAAGGCGCCGGACACGCCGCCAAAGATGGCGCTCAAACGAATGCTGGGCTCAAGGTCGCCATCCAGAGTGAAGCCAAGGTCGTCGCTGATCTGGTAAATGCCCAAGCGTAATCCATTGCCCACTAGCTGGTAGGCAAGGTTCGGGCACAGGCCTCGGTACACAGCCAGTATGCCATCGTATTTGGCAACCGTGTACAGAGCTTGCAGGGTGTTACGGTACATGGGTCGTGCCCGCGCCGATCTGTCTGCAACGTGTTGGGAGGCAAATGCAGCGCAGCGTTAGGTGTTCTTACAAGAAATAAGGAACATGCATGGTCTTTTTTTGAGCCACCGTGTTCGAATCAGGTGTTTCCATTTGTGCCACGACCAAGCACACAATCTCAAGGCCAAAAAACAATGCATGCAACTCAGCGTAACGCTGGAGCACTTATCCTTATGAGCATAGAGAGAACCCTCCGCACGCTCAGATCCTTGGCGGCATCTCACGAGGCTATGCCGCCAAGTATCAGCGTAAAGTCAAGAACAGCGCTAAGTAACTGGCCGCACGGCCCAGATTGCTAGCCCCTTAAATTTATCCGCAAGCATGGATTTCCCCTTTGTGGAGGCCTTTGTGCGACCTTTGTAAACGACTGAGATATGCACAGGAGCATTACTCGACTGCTAATATTGTGCGCATGCCTACAAATTTATCACTTTCAGTAATTAAAAACATGGTTTTAGAAGGGGTTCCGCGCAGATTGGGAGCCAGCCAATGGAAACTATAGTCACGCAGTTCGGATGCGTAACGTGTGGTAGTCATGAGACAACGAAAAGGAGTTTAGCTCGCCGCTGGTAACAACACGAGCGTCTCAAATAATCCGGCCACTTGGAGTAATCAGCATATTATAGTGTGTGCCGTGCGGCAATCTGTGCTCTACAAAGCGCCTTGCTGGGACTGGCATTCCGCGAAACTGAGAAAACGGCGCAGCGGCTTATTCAACCTGCCCGCTGCGCCTAGAGGTCACCTGCGACGGGCACCTGGAGCTCCTCCTGCAGCTGTATGCGCAGTTTGGCCACCTCGATGGGGTGCGCCACAAGCGTGGCGGTGCAGGCGGCGATCGCGCCCACCACGATTTGCGCTACCGGCTGGCTGGTATTGTCTTGCAGAAAAGCACCCAGGGGTGCCAGCAGCTGCAGCGACCAGCGACCAGCGCTGCCTCCAGGCCTCGGTCGCACCACGAAGCCGGGGCTCCAGGACGGCGACGCTGACGGACGCATCTTTGCCACGTTCTTCTTTTTCCTCAACGACCACTTAAGCCTCGGGGGTAGCAGCGCCACGTTAGACTCGGATGTTACAGCTCGGGATGTGTATAATCTTCACATGCACCTCTGACATTCATCACTACCGAGAGTGTCATTTACGAGGATTTAGTGTCATCTTACTGATCGAAGCGCCATCGAAAATAAGGTGCAAACAAGAACAACGCAAAGGAATACGCGATCACAGGTCCGCCTTCCTTTGTATTCATATGTGCTCCTTTGTCCTGCCCCCGCCATGCGCTGCGCACAGCATGACGTAAGGCATCCGGAAAAACTGGAGGGGCACCTAAGCTGCGCCTTAAGGGTATGACGCGATAGCGTTAATAGCTTAATACCCATATATGCGAAATTGGTCGTTCTCTACTTAACATCCATAGATCTCTGGGAGCCCTCATACCACTCCTGGCGCAGTGTTGCAGGGAGTAAGCGATGCGCCACGGCCCTGCCATGGCAGGTGCTGCCACCCGTGGGGTTGCGCGCCCTAGGTTGCTCTAGGTTGCTCTCCTCGAGCAACCTCTTGCGATCAATCATTAATTTACAGCCGCCTGCCACGGTGGGTGGTTTGCTCGCAATCTGGTGTGCAGGTTGTGATGACATCACAGGGTCACGTGATTCAGGTGACCCACCTGCCACCTAGGTTGCTTCTCAGGGGATTTTTTCGTGATTTTTTTCTCTCACGTCCAACGACGCCGGCTTTTCTGTGACACGGGCTCCTTAACGTTATCATGGTAAAATGAATCTGGCTGAACAGTACTGAATAATGGAGCATATTTTGGTGAAGGTATGAGACAAGATATCTGGTGTCGACAGTATACCGCCACTATAGCACCACGACATTTGGTCACCAGATCGGTCATATATTAACGCGATAGCGTTAAAGGCCCCGTTACGCACAAAATCTGGCGTCGGCGTTGTGGGCGTCGTCGTTGTGAGCGAAAAATCACCAGCGTGACTCTAGCAGGTGGTGTCCAGGGAGCAACGTAGGAGGCAGGTGGGCTACCTAGGTCACGTGGCCTTGCAGCGTCATCACTACTTGCAGCGAGCAAACTGCCCACCGTGGCAGGTGGTAGTTAATGATTAGTCGCTCGAGAAGAGCAACCTCGGCTGCACAAGGCCCACCGATGGGAGCACCTGCCATCGCTGGGCTATGGTGCATCGCTTAACCGCTGCACCACTGCACCAGGATAGGTATGAGGACTCCCAGGGATCTATGAATGTAGAGAATGACCTTCTATCGCGTCATACTCATATGGCGGGGCTTAAGTGTCCCCTCCAATTCTTGTCGCCTCTTTCATATGTCTCCATTTAACCCGGTCCAGCATAAATGGAGACATATGGAAGAGGCGATTACCCTACAGTGGGCGTAGTTAGGCTGGTGCTGATGATGACGCCGCATTACCACACATCTGCTGTTCACGCTCAGTACTAGGTGCGCAATTAGGCGGGATGGACATCTCCCACTGCGCATGTTCCGCAGGCATCTGAAAACCTAGCTGGTACACGTCTACGCTAGTACGCCTCCGTTTAGTAAAACTTTGTTACTGGGCATCATGCACAAGAAAGCGCTCTTACAGAAGAATACACTTGGAACTAGGAAAGAGCCGCATGCTCCGTCAGAAACCGAATATGTCTCTGAAGTACGCCACTGTCTAATATTTGTGTTAGCGGACAGTTTGCATTAAACAGAATAGTCACTTGCACCATATCACCTCCAAAGTTAGCAGCACCTGGTTGCGGCTCGTTTCATGAGGTAAGAAGACCACAGTTGTCTAGGTTACTCCTTCCTACGAAAGATATTGCTTAAAACAGTTAATTTAACCCCAACACCCATAGTTTAATTTCAACCACTGACCCATAATTTCCTTTGGCAGTGCATACGAGGACGGTGAAGCCTTTTATGCGCACCAATAATTGATTAACAGCATAGAAAAAATATTTTCCTCCTCACACTTGACCTTATTATCTTTCTACTGCAAAACAGATCCATAGTCGGTGTATAACATTTCGAGTGCGTAGTTGCAATAACGGCAGGTAAAGGATACTCCAACCAATGTTTTACTTATACTGAATAAGTGCGTAGATGAACACATATATCCTGCAGAAGATTTTAAAACTACCGAAAAGATTAAGAAGGCACTGCTTGAAGAATATGGAGATCACCGGGCTTCTTAAAATGTGCAGAAATCAACAACGTTCACGCCTCCAGCGCACGGCCTTAATTGTTTTTGCAGCCCCGTCTTCTGATACCTAGACGTATCAGTGAACGAAGAAGAATGTTTGGCTGGTCATCCGCCTGCGCTGACACAAGGATTGCTAGCAACTCTAGCTATCTGTTACGTACAATGAGCAGACAGTGCCATGAGTTTTAGTCACACTTCTGGGGTTTGTTTGACGTCATCAGTTTCCCATTCGCCCCCAATACTCGTATATTAGGTTGTTGTTTTTTTTTCAGACAATAGAACAGTCAATTGAGCAGCATATATAACAGTCCTTTATTTTTCCTTTTTTACAACGTGAAGTCTCTGCTAATTCGTACGCTACTTTACATTTGCGTATTCTTGCGTTCCCACCAAAATTACAGGCAGCGTAAAAACCACTCCTGTACAAATTTTTAATCGCACAAAACCCGCTGGTGCGTATCACCAGTGACATCCTAACGAAAATGACACAGAATACTTTGCTTACAGAGAACATCATAACCAGTGGTGATCATAACATTACCACTTTGGCGTAGTTGGAATGCTGTAGTGTAGAAGATGAAATGCATGCCCAGCCTCAGTCACGCTTTTCTACACGACAGGTATTCGCATACATTAAAGCGCCAATCCAGACATGCGGTCGTCATCTTACCTGAAAGATCACTTTCCCCTCATTGTCGTATTTCGCCCATACTCAGTACTAGATTTTGCGTATGTCTTGTACCTACGACAGTGCAGCGTGGTCGGGGCTGCAGTGATCAGGTGTCCACGAAACACAGTCAGCGCACGTTGGCGCGTGCGCGCAGGGAAAAAGACGACGAATGACGCCTGGCGGTTGCGCATATTGAGCATGCGTGATCAAGCATAAGATTGTCTCGGCGAGTTGCACTTGAGGACAGCAGCACATACATTTGCCGAAAGAAGTTTCTGGAACGCGGAAGTCTCGATAAAAAGCTAAATTTCCTCGCAGTTTGGAGCCGCAGCCTGACATTGAGAAGTTGAGTGGTCAGGTCTCGCAGAAAAGCGTACAGTACAGTTTGCACACCTTTCAACCAATCAATTCGTGACTGCATGCTTAAACTGCCCAGCAATTAAGCGCTTTCGTGGCTTCCGAGTTACGGGAACTTTTGTGGGCACATTTACATCCGCGGCCACGTCCACAGCCACGTCTCGTTCAGGACGCAGTCTTGGAATGCCCCTTCCGCGCCTGTGTCATTGGGAACACGTTTCACGAGAATTGGGGAGCAAAGCCATGCATAGCAAAATCACAGTGAGGCAGTTTAGCAAGAGGATATATAACTGAAATAGAGACCTCGTCGTTGCATGTTCACGAGACTTCGTTGGAGGCAAAGTTTGTTTTTTTTTAGGCTCAACATTGAGGCCAGCAAATTGTACTGCGATGCTGGTGCACATTCTGCGTATTCCATCCATGAGGGGCTTTGCTTTCAAAAGTTGGCTAACGAAATGCCACCTTTTGGATGACTAACCCAAGCCATCAACTCTTATAAACTCTCACTGCTAATGAAACCTCGTTGCGAAACGATTCTTGGTTAATGAGTTATTCAGTAGAAGTCTGAAGTTCCAAAGGTTCCAATTACTCCATCTAACTTGGACAATGAGGGTTAAAACATGGTGAGTAACAACGATGTTGACATAGTGGAGCACGCAAAACGCGTGGACGGTGTATTTTCGTGAAAATATCCACCATCGCATCCAGGCCTGTTCGGCACTACGAGCAGTGCTTCCTCTTTTGTGTCCGCTAGATTGCACAGAACAGATGACACAAGAGAACAAGCATCGCTAGCCCTACACATCATTCATGTAATGCAATTGAAGACGATATTGCAAAGTCATGTGACAATATCATCCCCCCCCCCTCTTCCTCCTACATGCACTAAGCCTTGAAAAGAGGCCGTAGTCCCTACACCGCTAGAAGTGGAACTCGTAGTCATCATGGAGACCAACAGGCTCCTTTCACACCCGACTTCTGACTTACTAACCGGAATAGATCGAATAAACCCGAGATCACCCGAAGAGACACAGACGCGACATCATTATCCCTTGTCACCCACGCAGAGCACTCAACGAAACTTCCAAACCCACCCCCAGCCTAGAGTCACGATCCAGTAGACCCCAGCTCAGTCGGCTGTCTCGAGAAATTATGTTTTTCAATGACAGGCCTTGACCCACGATATCACATGTCAACAAATATGAACTCTAAACACATCAGAACGTCCTTACAGGAACCGACAATTGAACAAAACGTGTTGTGGGATTAAATAGGAAACCAACAGACCTTGCCTTATATTTCAAACTTAGGCATGATATCGACGGTTACGCGAGGAATGCTAAGTTTAATTCTGCACAGGAAATTGGCGCACAACATGATGGAGTGACTTTTTGCAATGGAGGTTCATTACTGTGAGTACTGAACTATTTGTGTATTGCGTGACATGACCATAACTTTGCTGTGTGTGCGTAACTTAGATGCCGTTGAATGCATCCTCTTTTTTGCTAAAAAAATGTTTGATATATTCTGTTAGCCTTTACACAGACTTTCGAGTGCATCTTCTGGTGCCAAGAACATTCGCGCTGCCTTCGCGTCGGCGAGTCGATCAAGGGAATAGCGGCCGCCCCTTCGCACGTTGTCGCAAATCGATGCTCTCTTGCATATGCATGCGTAAAAAAGCGTGCAATCGTGTGTGTATTACCGTAGGGGTAATGAAACAGCCCTTAAGACATGTGCAAAAATTACAGCCGAATTCTTCAACCAGAGACAGCGTTTGTTTTTGGTTTCGCACTTCTGCCAGCATGGAATCATTGTCGCGCTCACTGATCATTCTTTTTGGCACGAGGAGACGAAGAAACCAGTGCGTCTCCTGACCGACCTGAATGATAATCAAAATAATAATAATAATAATAATAATAATAATAATAATAATAATAATAATAATAATAATAATAATAATTGGTTTTGGGGGAAAGAAAACGGCGCAGTATCTGTCTCAAATATCCTTGGACACCTGAACCACGCCGTAAGGGAAGGAATAACGGAGGGAGTGAAAGAACAAAGGAAGAAAGAGGTGCCCGTAGTGGAGGGCTCCGGAATAATTTCGACCACCTGGGGATCTTTAACGTGCACTGACATCGTCCAGCACACGGGCGCCTTAGCGTTTTGCCTCCATAAAAACGCAGCTGCCGCGGTCGGGTTCGAACCCGGGAACTCCGGATCAGTAGCCGAGCGCCTAAACCTAAAAGCATATTTTACATTCCTAACGCAACCATTGCGGAATCGGGCACTTTGGAAACCACGCTTTTCATTAGGCAAAATTCTTAAAGAAAATGCGATAGCATCTTGGTTGTCTGTTATGGTCTCTATAATGAGCGTCTAATGTTCTTTTTTGCGATTTTTCCGCCATAACTCCGGTTGGAACCAGTTCCATTGTCCATTGGTCTGCATGAGTCATCAATGTTCGTGTACCTTCCATTAGATTATACTAATGTTACCCACTAGTCTACCTTAATCGAACCGCTAATCGCCACTAATCCATCTTAATCCATTTCCTGGGGTGGGGCTACTTCGAAAATTTTGGAAGTCTTTTGAAATTTTGGGGTGTGGACCAACTTCCAAATTTTGCGGTACTCAAATTTTTCTAATTAGGCGCTACCCTATAATTGGTCCACTGATGATCACGTGGTGCTGATGACGTCATGACCCTCTCAATCGCATTCATAGATCCAGGGGAGACCTCATATCACTACTGGTGCTGTTAAGCGATTTCACACTGCTCCGGCAGGTGGCTATTTCAAACACAGCCACGGATGGGGCTAGCGAGACCCAGGTTGCTCTTCCCGAGCTCCCGTAAGGCTCATGCGCAGCGCCACGTGGTGGGCAGGTGGCAGTTTCTCTGATCTGCCACGGTAGGCAGGTTGCTCACAATACGGTGGCCAGGTTGACAGATGCCACGACGGGAAGGTTGTATTGACGTCACAAAGTCATGTGGCCTCTCTCGACCAACCAGGGTATTTCGCGACAGAGAAGCCAAAATTATTTATGACACAGCGACCTAAATGCTGTCTGATTACAAAAAAAAAAGAAACTAGGGTGCTTAAAAATCAGCTGTCAGTGTCCTTAAGGGCCACAGAAAGGCCACCATCATTTCCTTCTTACGTCAAGACAGTAAATACTGGCGGTATACTCTCAAATTCCCTTTCGTCAGCAGCCTATATACACAGACCTCCCCCCCCCCCCCCGCCCACCACCACCACCGCCACCACCAATGCAAATACTGAGTGGGGCCACCCGGATGACCGTCATGGATTCTGGGACTGCCCACACGTCCTAACTACCCCAAACAAACCTTTGTCCCACATCCCAGCCCGAAGCCGCCCAAATCGTAGACTAACTGACACACTCCAACACCCCGCTTCTCCGCACATAAAACATGCCGAAGCAATCTTGAGCTTACAGCGGCGAACTTGGCATTGAATTAAAGACGTTGTCGGAGCTAATGCGGGGAAGATCCAGCTCCGACAGCGTTGAGGTTCGAACTGCCTATTTGCGCTGCTCGCGCTGCGGCGGCCTATCCCGACTTCCTCTTTCTTGTCCGGCGCCGCGCGCCATGGCCTGCGAGCCGAGCGCGGTGCGAGGGACGCTACAGGGCTGCTACCCCCCCCCCCCCCCTGTACTGCGAAGCCACAGGACACGCACTACGCCCAGCGGATGTGCTTGGAGGAAGCTGCGCACAATGGTGGCGCAGTCGAAGCGAAAGCGAGTGTAGGGCCGTCGAGTGGTTTGAGGCGGTCACCAGCAACGAAGTCTTCACGGCAGTTGACGTCTAACGTGAAGGTCTTCTGCGCACGGTGTAGGGCGCTGACTTGCGGTCGATGATAGCCGCCTTCAACGTCTCGAAGGGTCGAGCCGTGTCCGGCGAGCTGATGACGTCCACTAACTCCTCAGCGACGTCAGGAGGTAGGGTGGACACCAGGTGGAGGAACTTGGTCCCTTGGCTGGTGATGCGTTGCAGCTGGAAATTCGCCTCAACCTGCAGGAGCCAGGCGCGGGGGCTATTGGGCCAAAATGGCGGCAGGCTGACTGGCTGGAACGCGGCTACCGAAGCACCGACAGGCTGAGCGTTCTGGGGCGTGTCGCCGCCGGTAGGCAGTGCGGAAGAGCCAGCGGAATCCATGTAGGAGGTTGGGGTTGCGTGTTCGAAGCCGGGTCGCCAAATCTGTCGGAGCTAAGGAGAGGAAGAACCAGCTCCGACAGCGTTGAGGTTCGAACTGGTAATTATCGCTGCTCGCGCTCTGGCGGCCTTGCCGAACTTCCTCTTTCTTGTCCAGCGCCGCATGCCATGGCCAGCGAGTCGAGCGCGGCGCGAGGGGTGCTACAACGTGTCGCTCTCTCTCTCTCTCTCTCTCTTGACTCATGCTCTGAGCAGTGGAGAAGACAGTAGCACGTATTCAGCGCAGGCGCAGTGAAAGGGGTGCCAATAAAGCTGAAATGGTGGCACTATTATCGATTAAAAACAGCCTCTGTAATTTTGGTCACGCGTGAGGGATAGGGCTTCGCAACGAAGGCCTCAGAAAACTTACAGCGAAAAAGTGCCTGCCCTACATTTAAGGCGACAGCCTTTAATGGCTCATACTTGCGGCCATGACCTTGTCCGATCTCAGGTCATGTCCGGTCTCAAGTCATGTCACACTGACGACTAATTAACTCGATAAGAAAAAAATCCTTGTCCACGGCGGGATTAAAACCACCATCCTTCCGTTGCGCAGCCGAACGTGCTAACGACTACGCTACTTCCTGCGAACGCATATGTAGTTCTCCTTCCGTTATACTTAGTGGCACTGGCAGGGACACATTATTTTTCGTTCTTTTTATCGTCCCACAATAATTTTTGTCTAGCATATAAGGACGCTGGAGAGAGTCTCCGGAAAGGCGTCGAATCAGACGGATGCCTCCCAAACGCCCTCCAGTGTCTCCAGCATTTAAGATTTACAAACAATTGCGTACTTAATCAACAGCTTAACCACACATCAATGACACAAGCAGGAACACCGCGCTAAAGGCTTTCGCCTCGCCGCACTTTAGGTCAACAAAGTGCCCCCCTGAATTTTTTTGCCCCGCGTGAACTTTTTTGGTGCCACCAGTAATAAGAGAAGTTGCGGTGAAAGTTATTGATCACTAACTCGAAAGGTATTAGCTAGAAGCCGCACACAGAGCTGAGAGAAAAGATGATAAATATGAGGAATCGAGCGAAGTAGTGGTGGCAGAAGCATCTGAAAAAAAAAAAAAAACTTTAGCTTCCCAAAAGCACATTCAGTGGTAGCACTTAATTATTTTGACGCGTCGAAAACATGTCCACCCAGCGGCACAAAGAACTTTCAGGAGCGCATCACAACGGCGGGTGCGAAATCTCTCGGCTTGTTCGCCCATAGTTGCGGCCTGAAGGGGCATGCGAGCACTCTCGCGCTATCGAGCACCACGCAGATACTATCTCAGCAGAACGAGCATAATTGGCACGAATGCGATTAATACTTCAACGGCATTTCGACTAAACGACGTCCTTCTTTCGAAACATTCGGGCGAACATACAGCCGCGCATTCACATGGCGCTTACCCCTAACAGTTCTATAGGTCACCGTTTGCCAACAAGGCGGTTCTTAATTTCACTCTGGTCCTGTCACAGTTCCTAGCGGCTTATATAGACTCAGGGCAAATACATGGTAAAGCTTAGCTTCCCGGATGGCGCTGCGATCGCTCAAATGGGCTGTTATTAAAACTGCCGACCGTAGTGGCCTCTTGAGTCGCGACGAAAACGAGACGTCACTCTGACGACCGGAGACGTGTCCTAGATTCAGAGAGCGCCTTATCTTGCCGCTGCTACTTCCTGGTCACATGGCTATGTTAAAAAGCGGACGCCAACGCCTCGTAATATGCGATAGCGTGTTTGCGTCTTCAAACTCCACGGTGAACTACTAGAAGCTGTTCCCTCCATTTACTAGACAGTGTGTTGCGGCGCTGCTGTCAGTATGGAAAGCTCTAACGCAGCGTAGCAACAGAGAATCGGGCCATAAAAGCATGCCCATAGCTTCACAACCTCAATCTGGCCGGCGTGCTACACCAAGAACGCTTTAAATGCGGAGCATAGCCACTGCTAGCAAAGAGCCTCTTGCGATGGAGATTGCTGCTTCATCGAAGAGTGACAGTGCATGATTTTGGCATCAGGCTATATGGTCAAACGTTGAAACGCGCACTCCTGTCATGCTGCACGACGCCCAAACACGACTATTCACAAGCTCTGAGGAAAGGATTTTCCTCTCGGTGTCACGAAACAGAGTGCAAATTTATCTCAATAGACTGATATCATCCACGAGGAAGCGGCCATAAATGTTACTTAAATGTTCCACGTGACAAATCTCAGTGCACTCAAACAGTCCTTTTACGTTCCACCCTTATTTGCAACCATGAAACCCGAGTCTGGTTCAAGAGGTGACACACTTGTCAGTAAAACTTAGGCGCCCTTTTGCCGTCTTGAATAGCATCTAAACCCCATCTGGTAAAGGTGTCATTAGTTCGACTTGCTCACGAAGTAATACAGGAACTGAGTAAAGGACTAGACTAAAAGGAACGCCGACACCTCGTCAGCTGCACTGCTGTTGGATTTCGGTGAATCCTTTAGCATTTCTAATCAGTGGCCCTTTTGCCTTTGCCGTCATTGCAACCCGGGACCCCTCGTACACAGACGTGCCTTAAACCATCTTAGTTGCGCAGTCTCAAAATGTGAATGACATTAGCACCGCGCTCTCTACTCAACAAAGCGCGACTGAGCGAACCCACCATGTTTTGGTAAACAACCATCGCTGACTATAGTAGTAATAGCCTGATCAAGAACTTTCTGTTGATCGGCCATTACCAAGTGCTGGCCACTAATATCGTTGTTACTATCATCATCAATTCGGCACTGCAATCAAAATCACCTCCCGACGCTGCAAACAGTCTCTCTCAGAGACACCACCCATTTGCTAAGGTTAACAAACACTTTCTCCGTCCTTTGTCCACTGGCACAGGTTGCCACGTGATAAACAATGTCGATAGCAAGTCAACAATGTCAACACTTTAATATCTTCCAAGTGCCGTGATAAATTGGCGAACGCCACGCGATTTGGCAGGAAAATCTTACAAACAACATGTAAAGCCGAAACCTACACACTGCTGCACAATCACTATTGGTCAGAAACAGCGGCACCAGCATTCATCGCAACAAACGATGGCGTCGCTAATCAACTTCACTGCTCCTAAAAAAACGATTCTAGAAAACGAGGGTAAGGGGTAATTGCAAACATTCCCAGCTTATGACATGAAGTCCAAGATAAAGGTACAGTATGTTGTACTCCTGAATACAGTAAAACATTAAATCCACGTTGCTACTCTATGACGACAGATTCTTCACAGAAAAGCGTCTACATTTACGTACACAACTCTAACGACGCTAGTGGCCTACAAATGTTTAATGCACGTAAAAAATCTAGCTTCAAAGGAGCGCAGAGATAGAAGTCGGCGAAGCCAGTTGGTGTAGGTCGTACAAATTAAGCAACATTGTTGTTCTCTGGACGAGACATTACCCTATAGGTAGAGATCATGATAAAAGTGCGGCAAAACAGTTTAACAAATGTTTGCTTTTTTAAATACCGAAAATACAAAACTATCGAGCAGTCGCTTGCCCATTGCTGTTTATTTGGCAGTGCAGTGCCAAGATGGCACGTACCATTGTGCATGTACCATCATAACAGCCACCAACGATAATTAAACCCTTCCGTTTGTCTTACCTATCCGGCGATGTAAAACCTGTGTGGCTATAGGCACTTTAAGAACGGTCTAGCAATGCGCCTTTGTATGAGAAGTCACGTCCAGATTGTATAGTTTCGTTGACCATGAATTGCTCTTAAGTGCTGCAGCGCAGAATAATGTATCTCTAATGCAGGAAAAGAGTGTCACACTAGCTTCCATGAAAGCATGTACGAATAATTTTCGTGGTAGTTATATTCAGCAGCACTTACACAAGGGCCTTATAAATGCATCAACAAATTCGCTTTGCGCAGTGCCAAAGAGGACGCCCATGTCGCATTCGCCAAAACTACTGATCGCTGACTTTATAGAAACTATACCGTATATTCGCAGCGCTAACAACGCTTGAATTGCTGAGCCACGTTCGTATCCAGTCGCATTTACACCTCTGTTGCCACTCAGATGCGATTCGTCGCTTGTTATGCATACATTTGAGCCTGCGTACGACAAAACGTTTTGAAACTAAAGAAAAAGGGGGCGCTGCCGATTTCCTATGTCCGAAGAATACCGCTAATAGACTCGATTCAAGCTGCAACGAAACAAAATGACCTGAAGGAAAACTCTACAGAATTGCTTTCTTTTAGTTCACTCAGTTACGATTCGGTCTATTCTATCCAATAAAACACGCTGCTGTCATGGCTTCTTTCCTCAGCTTTTGGCCACGGTAGATTTCCGACAACGCAACGATATCGCCGGCGACTCTCTGGAGTCAAAGCCTACTAAGGCATGGATGAAGCTTTTGCAATTCATTTCGTACGGTCTCATGACACTGAAATTTGTCGTGCCAGCTGAGGAACCGCTCTTAACGAAAGAACCAAGACCACCTTTTCACCGAAGTGAACGCATTATGGTCACTTAGCTTGAAACGCACGCTCTCAGAAGTCAGAGGCAAGTCTACACCCGGCTTCCACCCTTTTTTTCGAAGCCTAACCGTCAGGAATAGACTCGCCAAGTAAAAGATGCTGCGTCAGCCACCGTCGAGACAGAAACAGGCAAGAATGTACAAGACTATTTCCCTAACCCTTCTGCTTTACCACTGGTTGAGGTATCTTTACAGAAGTTCTTCGACCTCGCCGATGCAACGTTTTTACTGCCGCTCATACCAGCTCGCAAATGGCAACTTAATTGAAAACTGGTATTGAATCCGGCTTGCGCATTTCGTAGCACGCATAGCCTCCTATATACTATAGCTGTAAACTCTGCGGAAACACCAGTACTGACCGATGCATATTCCGCGTTCCGTAACCGTTTACGAAGGGCTCGAACAAACCTGAGCAGAAAAAAAGCATGCGCCTTTTCAAAACGAAGCATGCAGTCATGGTCGCTTTAGAAATCAGGCTGCGGGCCTGTCTGCGTTGACGTAGATAACCCGAGCGGGCGCGCCAGCTTTCCACTTACTCTTTCGAAACACACTCCAAAGACCCCAAGTACTAGTCTTGCACCATGCTCTCAAACGGAATAAGTGTCCTCAGTCCGCGTCCGTCTGCTCCCCTTGTCGACAGTAGCGCGGGGCGTCGTCACTGGTAGCCGAAGTCGATGTAGTAGTCCCTCGAGTGCCTGCGCTCTCTGCGGGCGTTCTTGAGTTCGTCCCATGAGATGAGCGTGATGGACGAGGTGGTGAGCGTGTAGAGGAACGCGCCGCCCAAGCCCTTGGACAGGCCGCGCAGGCCTTCGGTGCGCTTGATCTTGCGCACGCAGTCCCAGACGCTGCGGTAGTAGAGGCCCTCGCCCCGCGCGTTCGACGGCTGCGCGTACATGCGCGCCCGAAGCACGTCCACGACCGCGATGAAAGGCGCCGACACGAGGCCCGATATGAACGCCGCCAGCACCGTGTTGATGAAGAAGTAGCGCTCGCGGCCCTCGGTAGCCGTGTTGAGCAGCGTCTTGAAGCCGATGAAGGTGGACAGCTGCAGGGCCGAGCCGGTCGAGATACGCAGGATGTTGGAAGACGTGGCGCGCCACAGCCCATTCCACAGGCCCTGCGTCCGGTAGATGTGCAAGAACGCGGCCCGGGCGGTCCTGTAGCCGTGCTGGTAGCCGACGGCGATGGACGCCGTCGCGCAGTGCACCTGCGAACACGCGGGCGGAGATCGTCAGCCGGCTTGCTGGGCCGCACCACGTGGCCGGCCACTGTTCCTTATGATCTCACGTCTGGTTGAATGCTGATACTTTATTCTCATGGCAGCCGCGGTGGCTCAGTGGTTACGGCACTGGGCTGCTGACTCAAAAGACGCGGGTTCGATCCCGGCCGCGGCGGTCGAATGTCGATGGAGGCGAAATTCTAGAGGCCTGTGTACTGCGGGATGTTCAGTGCACGTTAAAGAACCCCAGGTGATCTAAATTTCCGGCGCCCTCCACTACGGCGTCCCTCATAGCCAGAGTCGCTTTGGGACGTTAAACCCCTCATAAACCAAACTTTATTCTCATGTTTTTGACTCGTGAAAGCAACGTGCTGCGGGCGCGGGATCGCACGAAGCTCGCGATGGTTCATCTGTCATGGAGGTCACGGCGACGCTCGAGCGCATGCCGAGAGGCAAAAATCCGGGTTGAACGGAACTGGGGGTACCCTTTTACACGACTTCTTCTTGGGTTTGCAAGGATCGAAAGTAAAAATCCTCGGTAAAACTCCCAAGTACCACTCATTCCTACAGCGCTGCCTGTTCTTGGACACAACAGCTCGGAAGCATGGAGAGGGCGAGGACTATATAAATGATTCAAATGTAATTAGCAGGCATCTAGAGTGGCCGCAAAAGCGTGCCGTAGAGTGGTGGGCTCTGGATTATTTCCGCCATCTTGGGTTTCTGCAACGTGCACTTACCTTGGAACCTTAGTACACGAGTGCCTTTGTGTTTTGCCTCCATAAAATGCGGCCTGCCGCGGCCGAGTTTGAACCCGTGACATCGTTCCCGACGGCCGTTGTGCCCTTGTGGACAGATCATTAATTCTACTGCGCATGAGACGAGCTCGACACACGGTGGAAAGCCGCTGCGGTCGTGAACGCCTTGGAGGCCCAAAATAAACACAAAACCGCACGCATGCGCTGCAAAGCTAGGCCTGCTCGTAAGCAAACTTTCTTCCCACCTTTATTAACTCACAAAATGGCCGACGAAATGGCGCTTTGTGGCTCTTGCTCGTGTCTTCTTTCTACGCACTGCGCCGAGCAGCCCAAAGGGACAGAACGCAAACGCACAAGCAGACGCTTCAGCTTACTTTCCCACTTGTTCTGCTCGAGGCAACGCGGCTGCATTCGGGACAACTGGTTTGTACTTTAGTCACTCGAGGCTCTTGGCCAAAATGAAGAAAGAGAGAAAAAAAAATTAGCCGTATCGGAGGTCTACTAGCCCGCTCTTCCGCCTTCGTTATTTCCTGCCTACTCAAGTTTTAAGACAAACGCACTTGAGTTTAATTCAATCACACCTGACTTACTGTAGTTCGGGGTGCCTGCACCAACACCGGTCTAGATATGGTGTGTATTCCCCTCGAAAACGAGCGTTAAAGATGTAATCGATGAAATATACACATAATCAACCCTTTGAAACATTTAAGGCTAAACTGTTCCAGGAATGCTACAGGGAAAATTAGCGATTTTAATTTATCACAAACACAACCGAGATTTAGCCGCATTTTTTTTTGTGAACGTGTCTTGATAGGCAAATAACTTATAGTTTGCGTACGGGTCCCGTAGTTGCCCTTAGAGTACGCACAATGTATGGTGCACGGTATGTGCGCAACCAGTCAGTGCTTTCACGCAATAAATATTCGTTCCTGATTACGTGCGCTCAGGAAAGTCGCCCCGTATCTCAATATAAAAAAAAAAACCGTTGATTCCTTTCAAACGCGCATTAATTTTTACAGCGGTTTACCATTACCTTTTCCATTGATATCGACGCAGTTTTTTTTTATATTTCACACACTAATAGTATAAGTGTTTAATTGTTTCGCATTAGTTTCAAGCTGCAATGAGCTCCCACAGTATGTGATCTCCGTATTTTGTTGTGTTTTCTGAGCTACAAATTGTGCTCGTTTTGGCTAATTAAACTACTTCCTGCTTCTTTCTCGTGATTTCTTATTGCAATAGAATTATTTATGTCGAGCTGTTGTCTTCCCCTTATGTGTGAACGAGGTGCAGGCGATCAGGAGGCATTAAAGTCTCCTTTTCCCACACCTCGTGGGCATACTTTACCGACGTCCAAATAAACTTCAAGCTTCATGCAACAGCATGTGGTCTTGATTCCCGCTATTAATACCGAACAGCATGTGGTCTTGATTCCCGCTATTAATACCGAAGTGCTGCTGTCTGGTTGGTTGCTTCAGTGCGTACGTTTATACAACTATATTAAGGTAGACTGGCAAAGCAGGCGGAGATTTATCGTTTTGACACATTTAAGCCTGTGCTGACAGTACATTCGTCTTAAGAATACGAAGTGTACGGCGTTCTAAATCCCTACATGCTTCCTTTTTTTTTTCTCCTCAGCGTATGGTGTAGATCTTGTTCTGCTGCCTAATGCACCGTTTTGCGAACCGCTGTTTAATCCCATACAAAAATGTCCTATGGCCGGCTATAGGATTTTGCCCGAAATAGCTATGAACCTTTCCTATTCCTGTCTATAGCTGTATATACAGGCTGATATATTTTTCTATAGAGAGCTTAAGACAGTTGTATGGTTCCAAAGCTATAGCTTTAGTGGCATAGATTTTTCAATAGCTGGCAATAAGCACCTCTGTGGGTGCTTATAGACTTTCATAAAAGGCCTTAGACGGGCATAGCTTTTTCCACAGACGCCCATAGGACGTTTTTGTATGGGATGAGATACAAGATATAATCATGATTTAATAAGGAAAGTACTGACGTGATTTGTCTTTAGTTCTGTCAGCGCTAAGTGACGCTTACGTTCTCACACGTGCGCCTGCTATGTAAAGAGATCGAGCGCGCTCCCACATGGCTGGCTATCGGGAGTTGCTGACTGAGGCATACGCATCCCGACTCATTTTCCCGAAGGCTGCCAGGATGGCAACGCGGTGTAAAGGCCACGGCTATTTCTCGTGCGGGCTGGGCACTTTTATTTTTCATTCTTTTCCTTGCCCATTCCAACATATGTCCTTTGAAGACAGGGGCTTGGCAGCCAGAGCGGCGATCTGCCCATTTCCAGGTTGGTGTGCACTCTGGCACGCGGGGAAGAACAGGTGACCGCAGAACCGGCAACGCACGCAATTTCACCGCTCGTATACAGAAGAGCGTTATTCATGCCTTGTGAGAGTCCAAAATTAAACAAATAAAATAAAAGCAAAGAGAAAAGCGCGTAATTTCGAAGTCCTGTCCTTTCATTTACCTCAGGGTACATCAAGCAAGAGAGCTCGCCAACTCCACCACCACGCGGCGGTGTGGCCGTACAGCAGGCAGTCATTAAGTACATACATACTGAGAGCAAAACGCTTGTCCAGCCAGAACACGCTCTGGGCGTGTTTCGGGCTGAACACGCGATATCTAGTGATAACATTTGGTTTAAAATGGTCCGGACGAAAGCATGTGCAGTTAAATTCATAAGACTTTATCGTCATTTTTTTGTCTTCCTGGCCGCAGCGCTTTTGGGAGCTGCGGGTCACACAGTTCGGTCACTTGAGACATATGTTACGCCCTTCGTGCGACACGATGTGCACTTCATTATCCCCTCTCCACAGCGGGGAGTGAAAAGCAGTTCTGCGGACCACGGCTGTGGCTTTTCTCGAATACAGGATGTAGCCTCACGTGAGTAGTAAGTAATGAGAATAGATTCGCGTTCCCTTCAGCCAGTCACGTGCCCCCGTCTTCTCATGGCTTGTCACGGGGCGCGTGGTAGCGAATACAGATGAGCGCGCATACACCTGTCCGGGGAGACGAATGAGCGTCCGTAAACTTGGACAGGGACTGCACAAAAAGGAAAAGGCGTTTTGCGGCACCGGCTGGTCAGTTAGCACGTGCGGTCATTTCATACGTGACTCGCCGGCAGTGCCTGAAGATTAACGCATGGCACCGCTACAGCTTTTGGGCTCTGAGCGGCAAGCGGTCCCATGTCTGTGTCAACGCAGTGCTCAAAACCGAACAGCACGGCGGGGACTTCGGTAATATGATTACGCGGCGCCCTTGCTCGCTTTGCATATATCGACGCTATCTATCTATACAGTCGTTTCACGGGATTCAATGCAGATTCTTCGTAAAAATGCTGTATCAGCTGAAGAGTCCCTGAGGTTGGGCTATTTGGCCAGGCGGATATCTGGTTCAGGAATATTCGTAAATATTAACTGAATAAACACCTACCATGTTTGAATTCTTTCTAAAGGTAATTGTAGAGAACAAAATGAAAGACCCAGTGCACAGTACGCTTTGTGCATGGTGTTTATACAATACCTGCATACTGTTTATTGGTAAAATTACGCTGCATTTGGTCATATCATGAGAAGAACCGATTTGGCAATATATGCTCGCAGTTAATTTATTTCGACGTGATAGACATTTAAGAATTATTATTATTTATTTATTTTTTTGCGTACCAAAGCTACAGCCACGACGGAGGGCTTCGAACATACTTCGACCGCTTTCGGCCGCACCGAGGATACGCTGCACATGAATTGACGGATTTTCACGCGAAAAACAACGCTGAGAGTTATGAGAGAGGCCGCACGTAGTGGTGGGGCTCTGGAATAGCTTAAAGCGCGTGGAGTTCCTTAACATGCACCGAAATCTCGGAGCACAACGCTTTTTTTTTGCGTTTTGTATTTTGCCCCCATCGAATGCGGCCCACTTCGAATCCGCGAAATTGTTCTCAATAGCCGAACGCCACAGTCACTGAGCCATCGTGGCGAGCGGGGAATCCGCCTTTATCACGCGGCCGCTCTGCGCATGCGCTTATCTCCTCCGCTGCCCTTTCCCCCGCTCCACTGATTGAAAAGGAATCGCGTGCGTGTACCCTGCAAACGAAGTCGATGTTGGAGACAGGGGCGAGCGGAATCTGCGAGCGCATACCTGCCACTTCGCATGCGCATCTGGCGCCTCCTCGTGGAACTAGATCGCGACAGCGGCGTTGATGCGCCTGTGTTTTCAACCAATATTCTGTGTAGCAGACGAATATTCGCGCGCTCCCGAGAGGGCGCCACGTTTCGCGAAAAGGGCGAATTCGGTGCCCCTGCGACTCCGCATTTCGCTCCATCTAAGCGTGGCGTGTCGAACCTGCATGTGCGTCTTGAGGAGGAACAGCGGCGAGCCGGCGAACGCCCCGACGGCGCCGGCCACCCCACCGGAGATGGCGCTCAGCCGAATGCTGGGCTCGAGGTTCTCGTCCAGGGTGAAGCCGAAGTTCTCGATCGTCTGGAACATGCCCAGCCGGAGCCCGTTGGCCAGCAGCTGGTAGCCCAGGCCCGGCAGCAGGCCGCGGTAGATGGCGAAGATGCCGTCGTAGCGGGCCACCGTGTACAGCGCCTGGGGCACGTTGCGGTAGACGGGCCGTTTCCGCGCCAGCTTGTCTGCGTGAACGGCGCAGTCACGGGAAGCGTCTGTGTGGCCCCGCACATACAGGCGACACCCCGCTGCTTCCGACAGCAGTAGACTGCGCGCTTTACTAAGACTGAGGTGATCTGTAATCGTTAGAAGAGCAAGGGCAGAAAAAGGGAAAACAGAGGGCGGCACAGTCTTCCTTACCGTACGTTAATGGTAGGCAGTTATGAGGTAACGATCTCGTCCTCTGAGGTCTCTCAACGTGTTAATTTTAATGTTCGTTCATGGGCTATGGAACATGTCGCTGGGCTGCGTTGGCGGACATTTTTTAAAATTTATTGTTCACAATATTAATAATGCACGAAAACCAGGTCCCATGAATTCCTTGCTCGTGAAATGGGGCCAAGCCAGCAAACCTTCCCCTGAGAGCACATCGCCGTTCCTCCCCGACAAAAATTCCTAGCCAAGCCACTCGAGATTTCCATATATGCTCGAGAGGACACCTGCTATTTGGTCATCCCATCGTGCGTACAACCTAGTAAAACTACAACAAAAGAACTAAAGAATCATTTTAAGGAAACATTTTTACAGATATCTGTGGTTAGCAGGCTAAAATTTCCGCTTTTTGCGACACGAGGCAGTAAAGTATGGACGCAAGAGTGGACGGGTTATGGGTTACAATGCTACCTTGCGTAGTTCTGTACATCTATTTGCGTTCATACTGCTGTTTAAATCGTGAATTATGAACTTATATACGACATCGCGCATTGGCGGCACTAAATAGTGAACCTCTCAAGCCATTTCCAAATTGTTCCAAGTTTCAGCGATGTTTTCAAATAAAATTTTTTACTACCTCTCCGGAAATAATCATGCATGAAGGTCGGTGAACTATATGCAAAATAACTACCTCCTCCAAATTAAGTTGTAACTTTTTTTGCCCATGTTGGGTTTGTGCACTTACTCCTGCAGCGTCTCAAACCTGGGAAAGCAGTATCTGTACATTTGCAAGCAAATGGACCTGATAACTTCTTGCACGATTCCACTACGCCCTGTACTACATCGCACTCGATAAAACCGACAGTCGTTGGCAGGAGTGAACCCCCTACCTCATTTAAAGAGAGAACAACAAAGTGGAGGTGCTGGAAAGTCAACTTCCCCGAGAGACAGAGGGAGTGAGGTATGCATGTTCTCGCACAAGGACGGGGTAGTGGCTGGGCAAACAAGAGCGGCTCACCTTTGACCGGCGACTGCAGCTCCCCTTGAAGCTGGATGCGGATCTTGGCCACCTCGATGGGGTGCGTGATGAGGCTGGCCGAGCACGAGGCGACGGCGGCGATGAGCACCTCCGCCATGGGCGCAGCCTCGCTCTCTCCGGCTCACGTATGAGGAGGACCGCGCAGGTGTCTGCGAGAGCAGCGGCGGGAAATCGGACACTGGCACCACGACCACGCTGTGCGCGGGTGTTCATGACGCAACCTTCAGGTGCCATCACGCGAACGCTACAATGCAAGGGTTACAGAGAAATGGCTGAGTAGTCGCGCCCACTTCTCGGTTCACTGTAGTTTATTTTTGTAAACTGGGTAGCGGCAGGACTGCTTCCGCAGTAGAAGTGACAGTGCTGGCGCGTTGGCGAGGGACTTGTAGTGGATGGCCGACGCGACGAGATATGCGGCCTGGTGGGGTGACGTAGGGTGTTTGGCCAAGGCGTAAAACTAAAAAGAGAGGAAATGCGACGACAGTAGGGAGAAGCTGTCAGACATGATTACATTTTAAGCGCCGGATGCCACGAGTAGGCAGAATGAATGAACCTAGTGGCACGATTTTGAACTAACTCGGGCGTGTGGATGCGATATGCTTGGTGAGGACTCCAGATATCAGATGCGTATTCTAGTTTCGCACTGACAAGTGATCTGTAGGCGAAAGGTTTTAGCACTTTGAGGTGCCTGACGCATATTATGTACAGAAAAACCGAACTATAGGTTAACGGATGCTACAATATTTGTTACGCACGTGCGCCGGGAGAGATCCTGGCATAAGGTGACGTATAGGTACTTGTACTAATGTACAAACTGATATGGCTATTACAAACTATCAGCCGCAAATCTCTCATTACAAATAGGCGCCTAACTCTAGAAGTTGAAAAACTAACTATTAAAAATTAGCTAACCAGCTTACTACTTAAGACGATTCACCGGTTTTCAGGTGTCCGCCAACACTGGTAAACTATGCCGAAAAAAAACACCTTTTACCTCAACACGCCTATTTTTGAACATTACTTATCCTTCCCTGAAACACCTGGTAAATAAATTATTAACAAGAGAGCTAGTACAAAACCCTGGGAGACACGTGATGCTACGGCGAAAGGGCTGAAGCTGTGACCACATTAACAAGGAGAAATTGGGAGCCATAAGTAATTTTTGACCCACAATAAAACATTAGGATATAATTTCAGTTGGGCTAGTTTTAGCAGTAAACGCTCCAGGGACCCTTTGTCAAATGCTTTCTCAAAGTCTATAAATATAGCGCCAGTCTGTGAATTTAGGTTACGGTTACTATACACATCATTAAGGAAGCTGGTCTTTGGTTTTTCGCATGACAAACTTTTGTGGAACCCCTGCTGTGAAGGGTGATTGGCTGTTACTGCCGTGAAAGTTCATGATTTTAAAATAGACGACATGTTCCCCGATTTTTCAAGGTACGCCGGTTAATGTCATCGGACGGTATAGTGGGGTATCTTTGTTACCTGATTTATAGAGAGGAACGAACCACTCCCGCTTTCCAGTCATCCAGTATTTGCCCCGAAGAAAGCGACTGCGAAAACAATAAAGATAACTACGCTGCGGAAATGAATTGAGCAATATTTTGGAGTTACTTTCATCTACGACGGCTTATAAATAACTTTAATTCTTTTCTGTGAGGGAAGAAACGCCAGCTTCAATAAATGTGGCAGATGGAATACTAGACTATATATTAGCGACGAATTCCGTTGTCGGCGCGTGAATTTAATAGGTGAATACGGATCAAAAAGTGATGTTAAAAATTTCACCACATTCGATGTTGTTGGACTCTTGTCCAAGTTCTTTAGTAAGAGTGATGCTATGCGCCGGGTGCGCATTTATTATCTGCCAGAATTTGCTAGGATTATCAGTCAAAATTTTTGGAAGGTCAGCATGAAGAAAAGAGCATTTGACATTGCAGATAGCAGTTAGGTATGCATGCTTCGCTGTGTAATCTCTTTCTCATGTGCAAGGTTCGTTTTCTTTAGTTTCTTAGCATGGAATAAAACGTTTTCTCTGCACTAGCACTAGATGCACTCCTTGCCCATGAGACATCATCATCATCGCTAGATACCTCGCTAGCCAAAAAGCCGTCCTGTCTGCGGATGAAGCCTCCACCTACAGGCTGCCACCTGCCACTGCACCTACGTATCCCACCTTCCACCTAGGTTGCTCCTCTGGGGTTTTTTCGTGGATTTTTCGCTCATGGCCAACGAAGTCGACGCCGGCCCTTAACGCTGTCGCGTTAAAAGAGCGTGTAGATCTTGTGAGAAAAGGCAGCTAAGAGGCGATCGATATTGTCCAGGAATACGCGGGATGGGTAGGGTTAAAATGCTCGCCAAGCAAATCCGAACTTCGGGTGGTCCGGGGGGCGAACAAACGCGATACCAATGCAGGCCACATTCTCGTGGAGGTAAATGAGACACCGGTAGCCAGAGTGCACAAAATCAGTGTCCTGGGACTGATAATACAGGGAAATAGAAAAAAACACAGAGACAATAAACAGACTTAAGTCGACAATTAACATGACAACCAGGCTGATAAGGCGAATAGAAAATGCGGGGAGTCAAAGAGAAAGGTCTGTGCCGAATGGTTCAGGCTTTTGTGATAAGCAGAGTAATATACGCCATCCCCTACCTCAAGCTAGGGCTGGCGGAAAAGAACAAAACAGACGGGATCATACGGCAGGCATATAAAACAGCCCTGGGGCTGCCCCACTGCACCCCTACGGAAAGACTTCTTAAACTGGGGATCAACAACACAACCACGAACTATGCGAGGCACATATATTTGCGCAATTAAGGAGGCTCGCAACCTCACCCGCGGGGAGGAAGATCCTGAGCAATCTAGGACTCCATGATAGATTCACGGAAAAAAAAACGCGCAGGCAAAACTACCGATCGAAGTGAAGAACATGCTCACTGCTGAACCGATCCCGAAAAACATGCACCCTGCTTATCACGAAGGCTCCTATAGGAGGAGAGCAAGAGCCAAGGCTCTTGAAGCCAAGCCAGAAGGCTTGGAATACACTGCCTACGTAGAGGCGGCGGAATACAAGGAAGGCGACTCCTTTGTGGTCGTGGGCGTGAACGACTCAGGTGAAACATTAATGGCCGGTTCGGTTAAAACAAAGAACTCGGGGACAGCGGAGGAGGTGGCTATCGCCATGGCAATGGTCAACACCAAAGCAGTCACCATAATTAGCTACTCCAAAGTCTCTGTAAACAGTTTTGTTAAACAAAGTCGCTATAAACAAGGTGACAGAACGAATCCCAAGGAATCAAGACTGGAACCAAAGAGAGGTGTAATATGGGTGCCGGCACACTCAGGGAACAGGGTAAACGAGTTGGCTCACAGTATAGCTCGAGGTTATGTCAGCCGAGCAGTGAGCCAGGTTGAGTCCCTAAATTTCACGAGTGATGCATTCATATCCCTTCACGACTACACTAATCAGTTTAAACTGGAATGGAGGATATATCCGCCACCAGACAAGAAGCTCGACAAAAGGCAGGAGGTAACGTGGCGTCGGCTCCAGACGCCAGCCTTCTTTAGCCCGTCGAAACTAGCACTCATGTACCCAACGCAATACAATCCGACTTGCAAAGAATGCCGCGAGATAGCGGGATACGATCACATTCTACGGGGCTGCAAAAAGGCGCCGCCACCGGCGGACCTACTACCAGTCCCTTCTCTGGAGCGGTGGGAGGCTACACTGGCCAGCCCAGACCCGTTGACACAAGTCCGGGCCACTGAGTGGGCTCACAAGCTCGTCGCGAAAGCCACGGGCTCGAAGCCATCTAATATAGTGCCCACATAGCGTTCAATGCTGGCAATAAACGTTTTCTAATCTAATACAATCAACGCCCACGGCTGACACTTGCTAGAAAGCATCTCCTTAGGCCCATGAAACAAATCATATTGTCTGTTTGCGTTCAAAATGTCGTGTCGTAACCCTTGAAGGCTAACTCTAGCAATCGCATCACTGTTTGATAATCACCTGACATTTTTTTTTCTTCCTAGTCCACCTTCGGCGTTCTGGTCACCCACTGCCGCAGCTCCTTGCTCTAGCGCAAAGTTTGCTCGAAAATAACAAACATTGCCGAGTTTTGAGCACAGTTTCTCCTCCACGCCAGCTATACAAGGTGTTTCAACACCTAAGACTTTATACAATATTTAAAAATAGGCTTTTTGAGTTAGAAGAGCGCGTTTTTCGGCATAGCATTGCCAGCGATGTAGTACACCAGAATACAGCTAAGACGTGCTAACTAGCAGACTTTTTAACTAATACTGAATGGTCAACTTTTAACTATTGCTGTTAGGCTCATTAATAATTGAGAGGCGTGTAGCGCACCAAAAGTAATATCCATATCAGTTTTAGAATTTTGAAGAAGCGGCAACTCTCCGTGCTGCGGCCCAGCACATTTTGGCTGCATCACGCCGAAATACACGCGCTTTCGAGAAGCTTGCAGGCAAATCAACCTCTCCAGTGCACGTAACTCGTCGAAATAGCCGAAATTTATTGAGCCGCAGCGCCGAGGGTAACCGCGTTTTCGAAATTCTAAAAACTGATATGGATATTAATTCAGGTGGGCTACACGCCTTTCAATAAGTAAGACGCCAAACAGTGAAAGTTAAAAAGTGAACTATTCAAAATTAGTTAACAAGCCTGCTAGTTAACAGATCTTAGCTGTATTCTGATGTAAACTACACCGCTGACAATGCGATGCCTAAAAAAGCGCTCTTCTAACTCAAGAAGCCTATTTTTGAAAATTGTGTAAAGTCTTAGGTGAAACACCCTGTATATGCCGACCACATCAAAGAGTCAGTTGTCATGCTAAATGTCCTGGCGCGGCAGTCAGTGGCGAGCGGGACAAATCCATCGTTATCTTGCGAGTGCAGAGCTATGCTTTAGTAGGACGTACTTGCGGGCTAGTTGGTTCCTCGTTGCCTATGTTCTCGTCTTTTGCGCAGTTTCAACATTTCTGAAGTGCAGAGAATGTGCTTCTCGCCTAAAAATTACAAACCACTCGACATGAGGAGCAGTTACAGGAGCGCTGTCGCCACGTGTACAAAAATACTCGGCTGTTCAATACACTAACGTTCTTCAGTCTTTCTCGATTGATAGACCACGCACGACTTGTGGTCAGTCTTTACATTTCACGAGTTTTATCGGCGGTTTATGCTCAGCAGCAGCCGTCCAAGATGAATTCGTTTGACAGCCGTACTTCGTTACTCGCCAAATCCTCTTTAGCAGCTTCTCGGCAGCCGTGTGCCACCAAAGACTATCGGGAGAAGGCAACGGAATGGGGAAAGGTACCCAAAATACTGCCCTAATTGTCATGGCTCCTCTGTTTCGGGCGCATTTATTTCTTCCATGCCGCACCGTGCACCTCAAGGATGGCTACACTTTTTAGTGAATGTTTTCACAGGAACAAGGCAAGAACCGAAATTTAATGCGCACTGCGCACCCAGCTCTCCTCTTCCAGCAACAACAGGAAGGACAGCCCAGGAAAAGATGTCCGGCTGTTACGCCAATTGCGACAATGCCGCACTGAACCACGCTGAAGTCATGGTATACTCTGCGTATATTTCGACCAGTTTCGACCGGCTTTTGAGGCCGAGACCACGAGCGGAAGCGGCCAAAAATTCGTAATCATCACTGCGCGTCATTACTTCCCATTTAATTTTCGGCTCACGATAACAGCACCACAAGAAATGCCGCTACGCGCAGTTGTTCCAACTTTCCGCCGCGATTACGGCGCGAAATATCCCGCCCATTTGTCTCATCGGCCCCTGGATTGCGTTGGAAAACTCGCATACGCGTTCAGAAAATTGAGCGACCAGTCAGAGCAGGCTGGAAGTAAATGAGGTAACTGCCCGACCACTCCGCCGCACAGTTCGCATCCGACTCTCAAGACGTGCCGCTCATATTCGTGTTCTTTTCATTTTCTTCTTCAATGTTGCGCTGCTGTGAAAAACATGGCGCCTCGGCGAGCGGCCATTGTCTGCGCGCTTTTGTGCAACGGCACTAAGCGGAAGGGACTGCTGCACTTGGGAAAGCACGCATTGTCTTCCTTAATGAGGGACCTGCAATTACTGGGCGCCACCTGAAAAAGGAAAGACGAGCCGCGAGGCTGTGCTTTCATCTGAGCGCTCCCCTCTATTTCGATCCAATTAATTGCTCGTGCACGTCTCTGTATACCTTTCCTGCTGCCCGTGGCCTTAGCCCCGTCCAATATGATTCAGTCACCTGCTGCGCCGACTGCGACGCCATGTATGTGTACCGTGCCATGTTAACCGCTCTATTCATGTTTGTTTGTTTTTTGTCACTGACGTCAACGATGTTTTCCTTTATTTTGCGAAACAGGAGAAAGGCAAAGAAGGGGCACCTGCAGACACCATTTCCCGAAGCGGCAGTCTTAATTGTGGTAGAGCACACGCCTTGCATTCGGGAGGTGCTGGGTTGGATCCCCAGTATACCGCCGGGTATCCGCAGGTTTTCTAATGGGCACAAGATTTTCCCCCGCGGTCTGGTGCTCGGCTCTACTGGAGTAAAATGCTCGGGGAAATGATCTCGGACCAAACCGTGCAGTTAATGCAGGCAATGCGCCAACGAAAGAAACTTGCCAATTTACTCTACTTCCTGAGGCACTAAATGCGTGCCTATTACTCGAGACCGTTTGTTCGTGTCAGATATTCAAAAACTGAAAACGGCCAAATATTCAAACCCGCCGCGGTGGCTCAGTGGTTAGGGCGCTCGACTACTGATCCGGAGTTCCCGGGTTCGAACCCGACCGCGGCGGCTGCGTTTTTATGGAGGAAAAACGCTAAGTCGCCCGTGTGCTGTGCGATGTCAGTGCACGGTAAAGATCCCCAGGTGGTCGAAATTATTCCGGAGCCCTCCACTACGGCACCTCCTTCTTCCTTTCTTCTTTCACTCCCTTCCCTAACGGCGTGGTTCAGGTGTCCAACGATATATGAGACAGATACTGCGCCATTTCATTTCCCCAAAAAACGAATTATTATCAAATATTCAAGAATCGAAGCGCTAGGCCAATCGTCTTTGTGGCTGCTTTCCCGATTGGCGCCCCGGTTACAGGTGGCAAACGCCAAAGTGACTGCACGAATTTCACTGCGAATTTTCCCTTTCGGTCGTTTCCTTGAGGCTAAAAGAAAAGAAAAGCTGCTGCCCTCCTTCTGAGACAGAAGAGCAAAGGCAGACAACCCAGTTATGCGGGAAGCAGCGCCAGTCGCGAGGTTTCCTATATAGGACGGAAGAGCTCATCTGCGCGCGGTTTCGCGGCGCCTCGTGACACATGACGGACAGCATCGGCGATGACAGCGCCGCCGTAAAGGAAAAAAAAAAGAACGCGCGAATGACGGGCACGTCACCGGGTTGCGGCGGGAAGCCGAACACGTTAAGAAAAACCAGTCAGCGGCGCGTAAGATCGATGGCGCTGGCGTTGAGAACAGGCGCGCGGAATTCTATATGACCGCCGATCGCTGAATAATGACCTCATGAGGCGGGGGAGCCGAGAGCTTTCAGTCCCTCACGGCCTAACCGCCTTTTTTTTTTTTGTCTTCAACAGGCGCTCGCAAAACAAATATAGACTAGAGAAAGAAATTTCGTATAATGCCCCGTGATCAACTATTCGAAATAAAGCCTTATAAAAACACCGTACTCGATCCAGATACGAGATCGCGGGAGGTCGCACTATGTGGGCTCCTCCCGGTGGAAATGGTCGCATAGTTGTTTTCGACACGTAGATTTTCGTTCTGTCAACGCCACAGAACCCCGAATTCCGGCTGCGCCTCGCAGCTCGCCTCACATCTATATGGCTATTTTGGTTCAGAAGCATCTCAGCTTGTTACCTACAAAGTAACACAAACTCAGGGAAGATCGTAAATAATTTGCTCCTGCCGCGCTGACTAAGCACCTTTGGTGCTCGCCTATCTATCCAAAGGTCGCGGGATCGAATCCAACCCGCGGAGGCCGCATTTCAATGGAGGCGAAATGAAAAAGAGGCCCGTCTGCTGCGCGATGCCAAAGCATGTAAAAGAAACCCAAGGTGGTCTAAATTAATCCAGAGTCCTCCACTATGGCGTATCTCATAAAACACGTATGTATCACCTGTGGACGTTGAGCCCGACATAACATAACATAACATAACATACCGTACCGTACCGTACCATACCATACCATACCATACCATACCATACCATACCATACCAAACAATTTTGATCATATGAAGCAAAAGGGAAAAGTTAAGCAGAGCACGTAAATAAGAAATGCCGACTTCCAGGTCAAAAACGCAGGCCTCATCCATTACGCCACAGCCCCACTTTTTTAACGCGATCATGTACATTGACTTAGCCTATGCACAGAGGCTATTTACGAAGTGGTCCACTAACATGACGTAATACAGTGCACACACGTGACGTGCTTAAAGAGAAACTAAAGGAGAATACTAAGAGAGGCTGCTAAGTCGGATATGAACTGAGATGTGCTAAAAAATACCTGAGAACTAGCACATGCATGCACCATCACCTCACATTTGGCTCATTGAAGCAAAAATCTTCCCAGCGCAGGTAGGTCATCATGCATACAGTACGTAAGGCGCCGGCGCAAGGCGGGAATTTTTCAAGAAGCCAAGGACTTGAAAAATTAAAGACTGATCAGCTCACTGTCCGTTGCCTACAGGGTATTTACTAAGGTAACCGCTAATAGAGTCAGGGCAACCTTACACTTCAATCAACCACATGGTCAGGCAGGTTTTCGTAAAGGATATTCCACAATAGATCATATTCACACTATCAATCAGGTGATAGAGAAATGCGCAGAATGTAACCAACCTCTACATATAGCCATCGTTGATTATGAGAAAGCATTCGACTCAGTGCAAACCCCAGCAGTCATACAGGCATTGCGTAATCAGACTGTAGAAGAGCCTTATGTCAAAATACTGGAAGATATATATAGCAAGTGCACAGCTACCATAGTCCTCCATAAATGCAGCAATAAAATTCCAATAAGGAAGGGCGTCAGGCAGGGAGACACAATCTCGCCAATGCTATTCACCGCCTGTTTACAGGATGTAATCCGAAGCCTGAATTGAGAACAGTTAGGGATAAGAGTTAATGGAGAATACCTAAATAATCTGCGATTTGCTGATGGCATTGCCTTGCTGAGTCACTCAGAAGATGAACTGCAAATCATGATCAATGGGTTAGACAGGCTGAGCAGAACGGTGGGTCTAAAAGTTAACATGAAGAAAACCAACGTAATGTCCAACAGTCTAGCAAGGGAATAGCAGTTCACAATTTGTAGCGAGGTGCCGGAAGTGGTAAAGGAATACGTCTGCTTAGGGCAGGTAGTGACCGCTGATCCGGATCATAAGAGGGAAATAACTAGAAGAATAAAAATGAGGTGGAGCGCATATGGCAGGTTCTCTCAGATCATGAATGGCAGTTTACCAATATCCCTCAAGAGAAAAGTGTACAACAGCTGTATCTTACCGGTACTCACCTACAAGGCCGAAACGTGAAGGCTAATGAAAAGAGTTCAGCTTAATTAAGTTAAGGACAACGCAGCGAGCCATGGAAAGAAAAATGATAGTTGTAACGTTAAGAGACCGGAAGCGGACAGAGTTGGTGAGGGAACAAACGCATGTTAATGACATCCTAGTCGAAATCAAGAGGAAGAAATGGGCTTGGGCAGGGCATGTACTGCGAAGGCAAGATAACCGCTGGTCTTTAAGGGCAACGGAGTGGATTCCAAGAGAAGGCAAGCGCAGCAGGGGGCGGCAAAAAGTTAGGTGGGCGGATGAGATTAAGAAGTTTGGAGGCATAGGGTGGGCGCAGTTGGCAAAGAACCGGGTTAATTGGAGAGACATGGGAGAGGCCTTTGCCCTGCAGTGGGCGTAGTCAGGCTGGTGATTATGATGATGTTTCGAATGCTGGCTCTCTACGGAGAAGCTGTAGCTTACATATGCGAAAAGCAACTAAACTGAAATTGTTGTTGTTGTTGTTAGCCTATCAAAAAATGGCACATACCCACACTGGGGGATCGGCCAAGAATCGGGTGGCTATTCAACTGAACTCAGTTAACAAAAAGGAAAAGCACGTGGGAGCATAACACCGGTGAATTTTTCGTCAAGAACAGCAAAGGGATGAGTGTTTTGATTTTAAAATTTTAAGAATAATAATAGAGTGATTAAATAATAATGATTTAGTCAAAATGTAATAATTGATAGAAAAGAAAAGGTTGAAACACTTTTAACGATGAACGCGCTTCTGCGAGAAAACGTTCAACCAGCTGGTGTGTTCGTTCAGATTATTATGCGTGCATTCCCTGCCGACAGCTACAGCCGGCAGGCGACAGACTATAGCTTGGCGGAACGCACCCAGATCATTATCCGTTTATTACCCGCAGGGAGCAATTCACGCACGTAGAAATCTTTACGACCACGGTAGAATCAATCACAAGGGTCGTCTGCGATCCTTTACAACGTAGTTAGTCAACAAACAAGCGATAATGGACAGCACGAATCATGCTCGAATCGCTCGATTGCTGCTGCGCATGCACCTTGCCGCTGTGACGGCTGATTCGGCCGGCGGGCGAGTTCCGGTTTCCGGCCTTTGGAAGTGGCGCTTTTGTTTGGTCGGAGAGCTCCACCGCAAATAAGTCGCAGAGATGATGTACCTGCGCTCATTTTTCGCGGGCGGTTTGAATGTGAAAGGATTTCTGGACTTTCACCTGCGATTTGCCCATCAACGCAGCCGCCTTTCCACGCAGAAAAAAAAACGTCGGTCGTGTTCGCGAGGAATAAACTATCGTTAATGTTGGTTCATGGTTTATGGAGGTTTAACGTCCCAAAGCGACTCAGGCTGTGAGGGACGCCGTAGTGAAGGGCTCCGGAAATTTCGACCACCTGGGGTTCTTCTACGTGCACTGACATCGCACAGCACACGGGCCTCTAGAACTTCGCCTCCATCGAAATTCGACTGCAGCGGCCGGGATCGAACCCGCATCTTTCGGGCCGGCAGCCGAGCGCCATAACCACTCAGCCACCGCGGCGGCTATCGTTAATGTTTCCCTCTGAGTGCCCGTTTCAAGGCTCAAAGCGCCTACTCACAATCTGAGCATCTAAAAGGGAAGAAACGGTATACAGCACACCAACAATGGTAACCAGTCAAGTGGGAAATTCACTTTTCAAAGCACCATGTGGTTAATATGCATTTTCGAGGAAACAAAGGTTTCAGCACTGCGGTACAAAATGTGACTTTTCCGCATGCTGTGCAATCCAATGAGGAAGATCATGTCAAATGTCCCTTGATTATGGCGAGTTGCCATGAGATATTGCTCTTTGTGGGATATTAAAACGAAGCCTTAAACGAATGACATCCCAAAACAAAATTTCATCGCATCATTAGATGGTTGGTGGTATGTCAAACCGACTACAGTTAACAGAAGAAACAAATATTCCTTTCTGTACATCAAGGTTTGAACAGGGAAAGGTTCGGTGCGCAGTTCTTAAAAAAAAAAAGCCCCACCCCACCCCAGTCCATTTAATCATTTATAGGCACTGCCACAAAACGTCCCGTTGTACGCGGATATCAGCGTTACATGCTACATACGACTAACAGCAGAATGCCGCCATTACCGCTGCATTGCTGCTTCCTCGGGAGCGGAGGTAAAAGAGGATTTCAGGCCTCGTTCTCTCGGAAGCTTCTCCTCCGAGGCTCGATTTCTATGGACCAATGATTTCTATTCCTAGTAAAAAAAGAGCGCCAAGATCCAAGTATCTGCGGTGACACCGGAGCAAGCCGTTAGCGCCCAGTTTCAGGCGCCTTCAATTATGCAGCATTTTAAGATATATAATAAAACGAAGCAGCCATGCACTTCGCACGCGAGAGATCTAGAGAGATCTCCCGCCGCTCTTTCTCTCGCGTCTCCAGCGATGCACTTCCAGTTGCGACGATTTGAATAACATGCGCCGGATGCCGCATATCCGCCGCCTCGTTCATTATGAATGACCGAGCTTTCATTCCACTCGACCCCACTGCATCTCCCGATTTCCCGTTGGCTCCGAAGGTGGCGCTGCCTGCATCTTCGTTCGGCTTGCCCCACTCCTCTCAGGAGTCGGGGATTCCGTTCCAGCCTCGGGCATCACCAATAAATAACGTGAGGAGAGGTGCACTATCCACTGACTTCGCTGGCATGGGCTATTTGGATATGCGCAAACATGCCTGCGTATCTCTCCCTAAGCAATACAAATGCCGCCATTACGGCCACATTTCTCTTGGCACTCTATGTATAAAGACAACACTGGCGCACTGGAGCCAGCAAACAGCAGGGGGCACGCCGGGAAAGGAACACGGGGGAAGTCATGCGGGGAATTGCGCGCGTACTACAGCGCGAGGCCGAACGGTCGTTAATGTTGCCTGGGCGGAGAGGCCGGCATTCCTCAGATGCACAGTATACGCGCGACCTTGTAGACATTTTACGTCCGGACTTTGACCACTGGAGACGTATTCCAGACCGTTAATCGGGCCTCTTGCGCTGTACGCGGAACTTAATAATAACAATTGGTTTTTGGGGAAAGGAAATGACGCAGTATCTGTCGCATATATCGTTGAGCACCTGAACCACGCCGTAAGGGAAGGGATTAAGGAGGGAGTGAAAGAAGAAAGGAAGAAAGAGGTGCCGTAGTGGAGGGCTCCGGGATAATTTCGACCACCTGGGGATCTTTAACGTGCACTGACATCACACACCACACGGGCGCCTTAGCGTTTTACCTCCATAAAAACGCAGCCACCGCGGTCGGGTTCGGAACTTGGCCGCACTCTGTGCATTCGGCACACCCTCCGTGCAAAGCGACGGCTACGCCGTTGGTGGAAGGCATGCTAACTGCGCTGGGGAGGGCAACTGGCCGCACAGGCCGTTGTTCGCCGCTTGTTTCCACGTCGTTGCATGACGCACAGTGAATATGCTCTTTTTTTTAGGCATTCGTGCGGTTGTATAAGCAACATTCCTGGCGCATGCACTTTCACACAAACATATCAGCACGTCCAACGACAATTTCTGCATGGCTGGATATTCCAGTACTTACAAAACCTCAACGTACACACGATTTTACTCCCGAGAACGCACAGTCGATCGCATTTCGTTTAATGTTTTTTTTTTCGTCCCTTCCTCTTACGTTCCCAGAAAGTATTCGGACTAATCGTCTTGTTACTGCATAACGGTCAGACATTCGTCGCCACTCATGTGTGTACGTCAGCAAGCGAATTAGGTCAATTTTCCGCACCGCAGGTCTCACTCCTGACTGCCATGCGCAGCGGTAAGGTCCGCTTGCCACAACGTGCGATCGGTCTATAGAATGCAGGCAGCGACGTATGACTGCACACTATTACGAGCCTTCACGACAGCAGCAAAAGCTACGCAAGTTGGTGGTGCGCAGCGGTCCGAAAACTCCAATGACGTCACCAGCACAGCTGCCATAGCAACCATAAGGGAGTAAACAGAGGACTCAATGTATACATAGACATCCAATGGCATTTAAGTAAAAGATCTATAGGGTGAACGACTTTAGGTCAAACGCCTTTAGGTTGAAGGTCTGAAATATAGAAAACAATAAATTCGGCTTTCGAGCACTGATGCCGTTGATATTTTGCACGCAGTAAAAATGAAACAAGAAATTCCGCCAATTTATGCGCGCCTTCCGTGTAGACACAATTTAGACGTTCACATGACTCGAAAGCTTGGACACCGCTATACGGAAAAAAAGAAAAACGAAATAAATTCAGAAATATCCTAGTGTGAGATGCCCATCCTACTGACCGAAAAATAAGCGCATACAAGACAGACTGGGTCGTTGGAAATCAATCAGGCTTAACTTCTTCGTGGCGAAAGTGCGCCATATACGAGGCGTGCTTTTTCTTTGACTTTTTATTTTGCTTTCGATGTCCCCAAGCAGGCAGAAGATGCACCCCAGTGGATTAACCTCCCTCTCGTTGGCTGCAGAAGGCGAGCCCGCCGCCAAAAAGCTGCGTCGCATTTGGGACAGCCTTCGTTCGATCCTCTGATTTCCTGCTACACGAGTGACGTTTCATCTCCTTCTCTTCAGGCCTCTCCGGGGATTCGCGGCAACTGATAGCATTAGGACGCAACATGTATGCAACGAATCGCGAATCTACATTAAAGAGGAGGAGCTCTACATGCCGCACTTGAGCGGAATCTGGATTAGAGGAAAAAGAGTAAAAACAGCTCAAAGACAACATGAAAATAACTGTTTAGCAGAGAGCACTGCTACCGCTGTTGCTGCTTACGCAGCAAAGATGAGTACTATTATAATGAAACATAAAACAAACCCAATGAGAGGGTTAAAAATTGGAGGACGCTTAAGCTTCGCCTTTAATAGCAGAACGCGATAGCGTTATCGGGTCCTGTTCGCATCGTCTACTCAATTACCTAATTCCTCATTAGCGCGCTCATAATTACTCATGTAAGGATCATGCACTGCAAACGAGCCTTCGCAGCCTCTGGGTAACGCGCCCGTCTCGCAATCCGAAGGTCTTGGGCTCGATTCCTTCTCAAACCCAAATTGACCGAATTTTCTTTTCAGCTCAGTTTTATTGACTGCTTGCTTCCATCGGGATTTTTCGCTCACGGCCTACGGCCGACGGCGACGCCATCGGCTTTTCTTCGGCATGGCACCCTTAACGCTGTCGCATTTGAACGGCGTTCTATGTGGCCTTCGTCGGCCATAACTAAGAAGCAAGGCTATTTACGTCAGTTATGAGAAGAAATTTAATCTCACCACGTGCGCCGTTACGGCTGACCGCCGCACTAGTGAAACATGTAATGCTTAGGCCACACGGAACATAAACACCTTCGAACGCAGATTGGGGGGCAGCCGCCGCTGGAAGTCCGTTGGGAAGACCATCGCAAAAGACATGCGCAAGTCGTGGGTTTGGCTCCCAAAGACGACACGCTGTTTCGTTTGCTTCCACTTTCTGCAATATTATACGTCTGAAAACTTATCTGCACGGCTGTCGCTTCGCGTGTTATACATGCATGGCCGTGTGTTAGGAAAGCGGAACGTGCAGTTTTCATCAGCCAAAAGTAGCTAGTGAAACTGGCCAACTCACGATGCAAACAGTTAATTTGACAGCGTTTGTACCATTATTGCCCGCTCTTCCTTGCAATGCCTTGTTTTCTGCAAAGCCCTGTGTGTACATCAAACCTCACTTTTCTTTTTTTTGCAATAATTCGCCGTAGTGTTTAATTTGTATCCTAATCTGCGATTCGGCACAAAGAAGCAACATCAGATCGATTTTTTTTTTTTTGCTCAAGTGAACTAGTTTAATCATGTCGTTATGTTTTCGGAAACATAGTATTGTAGAACGAAGCATTTAACGTGCCAGCATTTCAGTGTTACTGCTTGAATCGCCACGGTAGACGGGGTGGTGGCGTGTCATTGTTGGTTCTAAAAGATACGGATTGCGACCTGCTTGATGAATTCTAGTGTGTTAACGCCTACTACGAGAGATTTACGCGCAAGTTCCGTCTACACGCATTTTCTGCGTGCTATCGCCCTAACCTCCTTTGATACGGACATTTGCATTGCTTTTCCGGATTACCTTCCTGAATTAGTGAATAAGCATAAACATAAGGTTGTCCGTGGTGGTGACCTAAATATGAATATGCTATCAAACAGTAATGCGTTGCGTGGATTAGATGCATTATTCAATTTTTACTGCTGTTTCAAAGCTACAAATATGCCAACGCGAGTAACAGAGGAAACAGAGACGTTATCAGACGTTTTTATTACAAATATTGATACAGGTCGTCTAGCATCTATAGTTATCAGTATCGCGATTAGCGATCACTTGCCCTTTTTTCTACTTCAACCATGCACTAAATCTTGAGAGCAGTTCGGAACGATACACTTATGAGGGCATATTAATTAATCTAAGGTGCTTAACTTTCGTGAGCACACAGCCAGTACTAACTGAGGCGAAGTTTTAAGTGAAACAAGTCCCAAAACATCGTGCAATAAAGTAATGATAAATTTCAACACATTTATTTTAAATACTTTGCCTACAGAGCCCTTAATCGACCACGTGAAGTTCATAAACCATGGATCAGCCCTGTTACTTCAAGGTATAAGAAAAAGCGATAAATTATACAACCTCTTGCACGTTGAAAACATTTAGGTTGTACGAGAACAAAGTGATAAAGATTCGTGCTGCGAAAAAAAAAGATCAAAATCTGTTTCTTTCGTCCAGCAGCAGTTGCGAGGTTCACGTTCGCAAAGCTTGTCGTTTAGGCACCTGTACGATTGACCTAGTGCGCGAACTGCATTCACCGCGTATAGCATCTCACTTTCTTGGTGGACAACACCATGCAGATGAATCGACCAGGTGCCTAAACGATAGGCTTCATGAACAGAGAAATAACATGAAAACATTTAGTGGAAGTAATCTAGCTATGCACTGCAAGAAGTGAGAGTGCAAGCCGTTTTTTTTTTATTTTTTGATAAATGCTCGCTCGTGCGCAGGAGCAAAGATCAACTAACCCGTGACTGCCACATTGAAGGAAAACTGTCAGCAGCCCGTCTATCTCCCTGTCACAGAAAGATCCGGCCTCCCTTGGTGCTGCGAATGGATAGCCCCAAGCATTGGCTGATAGTCCATCTTGTATCCTGGTTCTGCCGCTTTAGCACCCGTTCCTGGGTTTAGCGTAGTAGTAGTAGTAGTAGTAGTAGTAGTAGTAGTAGTAGTAGTAGTAGTAGTAGTAGTAGTAGTAGTAGTAACCGGTAGATGGTTGCCATGGGAACCACCGAGACAGTGGTTACCGTGGAAGGAGGAGGGCATGATGAGGGCATGATGAGTGTGGAGGAATGCGCAACCACAGCGTGGTTACGACCGAAGCGTTCCAGAGTATGACGACAGCGGAGGGCGTAACCGGAAGATGGTTACTACGGGAACCATCCGGAGTGTGCTAACCGTTGAAGGAGGAGGGAGAGTAATCCCTCGGCAGCTGTCTCGCAATACGCAGTGGTAACCGTCCTGCGAGTTTTCTTGTCTTGCCCCCCCTTCGGCCCCTCCTTAGGGCATGCGCTCGGTGCTCCACGTGTATCAAGTTCGCCCCGGTGTTCTTCGGAAATAAATTACTCGCAAGTTGGCGCCACAGGTGTGTGCTTCTGTTGAGCACTGGCTCCTGCATTGTGCTCATCCGCCCCGACGATCGTCCACGCATGCTCCTGCTCCCGGCACAACATATCTACCACGCCGGCGCTTTGTCTCGCGCTCGCGTGATTTGTTGTCAAGCATATGACGTGCCGATGATTGCGCCGTAACGTCTCCCATGCTGCTTCGCCTCTGCTACGATCGTTCAGGCGATGTCCGCCTGAATTTTCCGAGAATAGGAGCTGAAAGCCTTTCATATGCTTAACACGAGGCATGCGTGTCAAGAAAGTAAAGACAAAAAGAACAACACAGCTTTTGAAAAATTTTATTTCACAAAAATTTAACTCGTAACTTACTATACTACATTTCTTCTTTTTTTTCTACACATTTGCCGTAATTATCCAAGAACTTCTTCAGCCTGGGAAAGCAGCTTTTGGATGCCGCGGTAATAGAAGTCTTTCGCCTGCCAAATAAGCTACGTCATGACTTCTTATGGAAACTCATTGTCTCCAGCGAATCGTTTCCCATGGAGACAGTAGCTTCTTCAAATGAAGAAACCAGTGAAAATCACTGGATGCCAGGTCTGGGCTAAACGGCAGTACTCTCCTAAACCACCCACTTGAGCCTTGCCAGAAGCGCGGTGTGGACCCAAGTGTCGTCGTGAAGCAGGAGTACGCAGCTCGTCAACATTCCCCTCCATTTGTTTTGAAAGGACCACCGTAGCCGTTACAAGATTTCACAGTACACAGCACCGTTAATTGTTGCGACTGGAGACATATGAAGTCAACGAGCAGAATGCCTCGTCTGCCCGAGAAAACTGTGGCCATCAGTTTTCTGCTTGAATTGGAAGTCTCGAATTTGGGTTTTTTTCGGAGAATGCGTGTGGCGCCATTGCTGAGATTGTGGTGCGGATTCAGGCATGTGATGGAAAACCTGTGTGTCGTTCCCGGTCGCTACTGAGTACAGAAACTGTCCAGTCGTGCTGTATTTCTGTGTGTCGTATCTTTACGCGCAACTCTTCATGGCGTTGCAAATAAATCGACCTCCCTCGTGTGTGTAGCGCGTGTCAAAGCCCAGCGCGTAACCCATTTTTTCGTTCCGTGCTCGTCGGTGAGCATACCGGGCATTCACCTTGCGCACAACTTCTTGCGCCCTTCAATTGCGCCTTCATGAATCACCGTCTCCGTCGTTTCGGGAACGAGTTCATGCAATCGGCTAAGCCTTCACGCGCCTATTCGAACCAACTTCATCGTCGAAATCGCGAATAGCATCACCTCGATGGCGCACTGCCTCCCCGTTCCTTTTTTAGACATAAACATGTTATGCCTACCGAGAAATCACGGCGCCACTTCGCCACGCTCTGCCAATTCATAATGTCTACATAAACAACACAAACCTCTCTGTAATACCCCTGTCACACGGGCACTTTCGATCCTCATTGAGTCAATGCTCATCGAACTCAATGCAGATCGACGGTTGTCACACGGCCACTTTCAAGCGCAATCGAGCTCGACCCTGCTTGACTCAATGCCGATTCCTCGAGTGTGCTTGAGGTTCCAAGCACAATCGAGAACACTCTCGCTCTCATGAAGCTATAGAAAAAAAACACTAGTTAACAAAACAAAACCACAATTGTTGTTGTTTTAATTGATTAAAATGCAAGACAGAACATTTTCAGGTACTATGCGTGCTTATATGCAAACATGTTTGAAAATAATCTCCACACCACGCTCCAAGCTTCGCCGTCAGTGTAAACAAAGATGGAGTCCTCCTGCTCGCCGGCGCGCAAACTGTGGAGCGAGCGCGAGACAGCCGCTCTCATCGACTGCTGGCAGGACCGCCTGAATGATATGCGGCGCCAGAAGAGGAACGTCGCAGTGTATGCGGAAATCGCGGAGGCGTTGCGGATCCTAGGGTTCCATCGCACATCAGCAGGGGTGCGCCACAAGATAAGAAACTTGACGCAGATGTACCGGTAAGTAAGCATTTTTAGACGGCCTCCAACTTCGCAGGCACTGGCTTTCTCACCTGCACCTGTTCTGCTTCGTTGCTTTGAATTCACGCTTCACGAGATGTCATTGCGCTATAGCTGCATTCGATTCAGTGCTGGTTCACGGCACCAATCCTGAAAAAGTGTTGCCAGCGCGGTGCTGAACCAGTTCTGTGGCGCAGGTTCGACGCGTCAGCAGCGACAATTTTTAATCGAGCGCGTGCAGGCAGGTTTTGTCATCTGCTCACCGTGGAGGTGTTGAGTTCTCGCGTGTATTTTTTGTTTGCGCTGGATTTCGTGCCTAACGAGATTTGAGTCGGCCATGGTAGACGGTGACGACATCGCATAGTTTTTTGTTATGGAGTAGTTGTACTCTTCGCACAGTGAATACGAGGAAACCGACTCCCTGCTGTCTTTTGCCGCAACTCACTCTTGGACCGACGGCAGTCGAATTCCGAAGTGTTATAAAAGCATGGTTGTAAGCTGTTTCAATTGCGAGTTCGCGATGGTCTTCAGACAATGAGAGAGACGTTCGAAGAACTTTCGGCGCGTTTCAAGGCACCTGCATATTTTCCGACGCCTAGGGGAGGGTGCCCGCAAATTACAGCCGAGAACCCGCCTTGCTCATTTAGCTATTTGTAAGCAGTGATAAAAAAGTCCTTTGGTAGCACCAGACGGCTCCCCGCTTCTTAGCGCTAGCGTGCAATTTTGATTCATTACGTCTCCATTCATTTCAAGCCTGGCGTCTGAATGTAAAATCTGGTAGGCTTGTTTTTTTCTGTTTAATATGCACCTAATGACGGGCTTTTCTTTTCTCTTTTAAATGCACACTGCTCTGCCTTTATGTAAACTTGCGCAACTTTCCATCCTTTTAGGGACTTCAACAAAAATGGAACCACCACAGGATCGGGCGCCATCCAATGGCCCCATTACGCTCGGATCCATTCTTTCTTGGGGTCGTTACCAATGAACGACCCCTCACTCGTTCAAGAAACCCGCTGCTCTGGGGGAGCCACTGTAGAGGAGGTATGTAGATCAAATTTGAGATTGGCAGTGCACTTGCCAAAAATGTTGTGCCCGATCATTTCCTCACCTTTTCATTTACATCACCGAGAACTTTGAAAAATGGCTTTTATTGGAGTATCTATGATGTTGTGGTCATGAAATATGTGGCACACTGCAATACTAAATAAACGTGTCAAGGTGACATCACATACAAAATGCAAACAGCTTGACATTTTTAGTCTGTCTTTCAGCACTGCTGCACGTTGCCTAGCACACAGCATGTGCTAGGTTGCATTTGAACCATAGTGATGTTTATTTCTAGTTCCATCATCTCAACGACATATTTGTTAGTGCTGTCATCCTGTCGTTTAGTGCTACAAACCATCACATAATTCAAAGCATCAACCACCTTATGTTTCAAGTGCGGTCATGATGTCTACAGAATCAGCCATAGGTGGCACCTAAAGGCATTTGCTCAGGCAGTAAGCAAAGAAAACATGACCTTTGAAGAAACATTGCCAATGTATTTTGAAAGCCTGATTAAAGGTCAACTTCTGTCCACTAGATGGCAAAAGAATATAAGTGGGCCAGAAACAAAATCCGTCTAATATCACTGCTTCAGTTCACAGCTAGTCACTGGAGACATCCTTGTTTCACACACGCTTGATCCCACACTTCTCGCTTGTCTATGGAGCAAAGACATTGAGAGGCAAACATCATAAATTGTCACGCAGATCATTCTTGGCATGGTGGTGGACGCCGACACCGGGACCGCTGAGGATGGCAGCCCCGCACTGGAAAATTGGCAGGAGCCCGCATTGAACGCGGACGACAGCAGGGCCGGAGGTTTTGCAGCCGAGTCAGCGACCATTGAAGATGGAGGAGCTGAGGGGCAGGCAGGCATCCGCGAGCAGCAAAATAATAGAAAAAGGCTGCGGACTGCTTCGTCTGACTTTAGGCAAGCTTTGCTCACGGAGCAGAGGATGCTGCGTGAGAGCCTTGAAGCGTGTCACAGCAGAGAGATGGAGATGAGGCAGCGGCACTTGACGCTGCAAGAGAAAATGGTGAATGCCATAACAAAGTTTTTTGAATCAAGTTAAGAATTTTTCTAATTTTTTCAGAGTTGTATGTTTCTATTTTTTTCGGTTTTTACTTTGCCTATCGGTTTTTTTTTTGCATTAGTTTTCAGACTCGTCGGATTTCTTAATGTTTTGCCCCTGCTTTCATATCAGCAAGTGCCTGCGCGATGTTGAGCAGCAATTTGTGATATTGATGGCAGTGTTAACCACATGCAATATGGAATCATCTGATGTGACTCCAGATTTTGTTTCTTTTCTTTTTTGTGCGCATTTTTCCCATTTGTTTCAGCACCTGCGCAATGTTGTGCGGTGATTTGTGGTACTGAAGGCTGTGTTAACTATGTGCAATATGACGTTATGTAATGCGACTCCTTTCAGATTTTATCTATTTCTTTTTGTTTTCCTTTCTTGCTGCTGTGCATTTGTTGCACTTGTTTCAGTGCGTGCGTGATATTGCGCAGCAATTTGTGATATTGAAGGCAGTGTTAACCACATGCAATATGACATCATCCGATGTGAGCCCAGATTTTGTCTCTTTGTTTTCGTGCACATTTTTTGCTTTTTTTTCCAGTTCCTGCGCAATGTGGCACAGTGATTTGTGGTTTGTGGCTGTGTTAACTATGTGCAATATGACATTTTCTAATGCGACTCCTTATGATTTTAACTATTGTTTAGCATTTTTCGCACTTTCTGCAGTACCTGAGTGATTTGCAATAATCATGGCTATGTTAACCACATGCAGTGCGATATCTGAGGTTACTCCTTTCAATTTTGTCTTTTATTGTTTTTCTTCCTTGCTGTATTATGCTTTTTACACCTGTTCCAGTACCTGAGCATATTTCCAGTACCTGAGTATGTTTCGCAGCAGTTTGTGATATTTTTCGGGTGATATATACTGTAGCAACAAAGCATTGTGGGCGTGTTGGTAATTCATGGTCAAACTACAGGACCAGCGTACAAAGACGAATGACAAAATAAAGCCAGCCAGTGTCTTTTTTGTCTTGTCCTCGCATCTTTTTGATTTGGTTCCGTTGAATGTGATATGTACATTTTTTTGTAAACTGTTGGCTGTGAAGCCTATAAAAAGGTATAACTTTTCAAATTTTGATTGCGTCTCCTGTGTGTTCCATTATCTTTTCACACAGTTTCTTGAAGTGAATGGATTGCACCAACTAGCCAGCCAGCAAACACGGTTATTGTAAATGGATAGCACGGTTTACCTCAGTTCTGTGCTCGCTGCTTGTAGTACTCTAGTATTGCAGCTCATACTGCAGCACCAGTTGCGGTTTGGTCATCTGTGACTCTCTGTGGCTGCTGATACAGGGCCTCGGAAACTTGTGCATCAGAGGTCCAGTCTTGCATAACTTGGTCCCCAAATGCTTCACAGATGTTGTTCAGCATGCAGCAGGCGCGGATCACCAGTGGAGCTGTATCCATGCTGCACTCCATCCTCTTCATGCAGAACCTGAATCTTGCCTTCAGTCTGCCAAAGGCGTTCTCAACTACCCTTCTAGCCTTTGACAGGTGGTAGTTCAACCTTTTCATATCGGCATCCAAGTGGGCGCTGTGGCTGAAGGGTTTGATCAAGTGCGTTGTGAGGGGAAATGCTTGGTCGCAGAGTATTAATGGAGGCACAGCTGTTCCACTGAAGACTACAGCTGGAGCCTGAAATGTTGGCCCTTCAATAAACTTTGCCAGCTGGGAGCGTTGGTAGATGTAGGCATCGTGGCAGCACCCTGGTGATCCAACGTTCACGTACTGAAAGCGGTTCCGGTGGTCTACCAAGGCGAGCAGCACGATGCTGTGCCTGTTAAAAGAAAAACAGCATTAAAAGAATTCCTCACAAATCATGGACATGCACAATGACTTGTGAACTGAAGACTTTTGCATTAGCAAATTCGTACTGCTGCAATGCTGCCTTTATGGCTGCAACATGTAAGCTCTACATAAGCCAAATATGTGATCACTCACCAGCCTTTGTAGTTGTAGTAGTCTGGTGCGCTTTCCTTGGGCGGCGACACGGGGAAATGGCAACCGTCGAGTGCCCCTACCGCTTGTGGGAAATCGCAAACGGCGCCGAACTCTCTAATGTGGTCGCCCATTGCGTCTGGAGAGGGCATGTTTATCCACTTGTCCTCAAGTAGGCACACTACGGCGTCACAAAACTCGCGATATATGGTGTTCACGGTGGATCGCCCCAGGCCGAAAAGATTGGCCACAGACCTATCCTCTGCCGAGGAGCACAGCTTATACATCGCCACTGCAACGCGCTTCTCGACAGAGATGGCCAACCGCATATTCTTGTCGACGCGCTGCAGCAGGGGCCGGCAAGCTTCGACTATGTACCGAAACGTCGGAGTCACACGGCAGCTCTGTTTAAAGAACCGTTCACCGAGGTGGGGGAGAGTGTCCTCGAACCAGCGTTCGTTTCGATTGTACATCCACCTTTCCCGCTGGACTGTACCATCGCACGCAACCGTAGCTGCGATACACAACCCGTTCGCAAAAAGGAGCCGCCTTTTCACACTGTCTGTCTGACATTTAGCCGCCTCAATCTCGACTTCGAGGTCAGCAGCCTCCACCATCATAAGAGCAATCCCACGCTTCCTTTGTAGACTCATAATAATCTACACAGCTGTGACAGCAAAGCTTTTGGTTTTGGCGCCAACCGCTATCACATCTGGCTACGGATTTGGCTGCCGCTGCCTCCGGCTGCACAGTGTTGCCGGACATCAGCATGTTATGGCTGTCGGTGGAACATTTAGCGCCACCTAACACACATGAGCGAAACTTCTCAATGAGCATTGAAAATGCCCGTGTAGCACCGGATGTTTCGAGCGTGCTCGAAAATCTCGATGCAGATCGAGTTCAATGAGGATCGAAAGTGCCCGTGTGACAGGGGTATAAGTGTCCGGTGTGAGAAAGAGTTTCGGTTCGCGAGTGGGAGTCAGCGCTACTCGGCCAGGCGCTGGCGGAGGACTGCACATCGGAAGGAGAGCGAAGCATTACAGTGCTGCCATCTCTCGACTAGTTTTGTGAAAGGGCGGCCGGCATCAAGGCCGGTCTCGGGGTGCGGGGGTAGGGTGCGCTCGCTGGCACACGCTGTATTCCACTTTTCGGACACGCCTCCGACACGCCTGGACGGAATGGCATAAAACGCGATCATAAACGCGAACGTTCCACTTTGGGCAGCCCTTTTTTCACGTACCAGGTGTCACAGGGAAGGCTTTAAGTAATTGTCAAAAACAGGTTTTTCGGGGTAAAAATATGGCTTTTGCGGCATGGTATTGCCAGGTTTGGCAGACGCCAGAAAACCGGTGAATTATTTTAACTAATAAGGTGGCTAACTAATTTTCAATAATTAACTTTTTAACTATTACAGTTAGGAGCCCGGTTGCAATTACGGATAAGTAGGGTAAAAACGTAGCGCAAAAAAGACGAAGACAAACAAGACAAGGACAGTGTCCTTGTCTTTTTTGCGCAACGTTTTTTACCCTTGAAATGAACCAACAAGCCCAAGCGTCTACCCTACAGATTTGTAGCCGGCCGTTAGTAATAGCCATAACAGTTTTTTTAGAATTTCGAAAACGCGATTAGCCTCTGCGCTGTGGCCCAACAAACTGTGGCTACATCGCGCCAAAATACATGAGCATTTGAAGAGCATGCAGGCAAAGCAACCCCTCCAGTGCACGTAACTAGTCGAAATAGCCCAATTGTGTCGAGACACAGGGGCAAGGGTAATCGCGTTTTCCGAATTCTAAAAACTAATATGGCGGTTACTAGCGACCGGCTAAAGATCTATAATTGTAACCAGGCGCCTAACTCTAATATTTAAAAAGTTAATTACTAGAAATTAGTTAACCAGCTCACTAGTTAAGATGATTCACCGGTTCTTCGGTGTCCGCCAACGCTGGCAATACCATGCCGCGAAAGCCATATTTTTACCTCAAAACTTCTATTTTTGAAAATTACTTAGTCTTCCCTGTAACACCTGGTATAACTTCCCCTTTCAATCATTTTGTTTTTACTTTACCTGTGCATTTCTACCTGTATATAGTTTTGTTTTTTCTCCTCCTTAATTCTTTCGTCACTTCTACTTGTCTTCATTTTGCTTTTACTTTAAAACCGTGTACGCGCGTATGATTGTCTGTAACGAGTTCACTAATTATATTTCCTTATTCTGTTTGATTGTATTTCTAGCTTGTATTTGAGAAATTTCATATTTGTTCATATTTGGATTGCTTTATTCGTGATTGTATTTTGCTGTATGCTGTAATTTTGCTGTAAAAACAATGGACTTGTCGTTGTTTGTTTGCTTGTTTGTTTGTGTTATTTACATGTCTGTTGCCTGTTCTCGCTGTTTTCATGTTACCGCTTTTTTTTTGTTATGCTTTCTGTTCGCTGTCACGCCTTTGTCTAAAGCAGAGGCCTAGTTGATACATCTTTCTTTTTTCTATCGCCTTGACTGCTGCATTACTTCACTTGATTATTTTTCTTTGTTGGGAAATGAATGTATATTTTTTGTATGTGTGTGTATGGTGTACGAGCACCAAGACTTTAGGGTTGTTTCTGGGAACTTAAAATAAAGATCTTCTATTATTATTATTATTATTATTATTATTATTATTATTATTATTATTATTATTATTATTATTAATTTCTTTTGGGGGCTCTATGGGAGGAGTATCTGTGAGGAAAGGCCTTACGCTTATGTCACACTGAATAAACAAGGCTCAGCCGCTAGAAAGAATAGTAACCATGCTCAGTTTCACGTTTCTGATTGATGTTGCTGTAAAACTCAAGCAGCCCCCCCCCCCCCCACCCCCTGCCGGGTCTCCGCATGCTGAGCCCACAACGAATTTGTAAAAGCTTTCGCCAGTTTTCTTTTTTTAATTCCCGCTTTCCCAGGCGGCGGCAGCGGAGGGAAAGGTGACCGGAAAGGCACGGTCACCTCGTGTCTGCCGTTCGGCGCGTCCTGCAGCCAAGGTGCGGCGCTTCCTGCGTTTTCCGTCACTTAATTCTCGCTCGGAAGACGAGCGGCTGTGCGCCACAAATAAATTATTTAAAGAGCTGCCAATGCGAGACAATATAGCGTCGCGCACTTCAGTGTTCCAGAAAGAAACCGAGTGATTCTTTTTTTTTCTTTTGGAGCACTGGCTGTTACTGGCGTAATAATAATAATAATAATAATAATAATAATAATAATAATAATAATAATAATAATAATTCGTTTTGGGGGAAAGGACATGGAGCAGTATCTGTCTCATATATCGTTGGACACCTGAACCGCGCCGTAAGGAAAGGGATAAAGGAGGGAGTGAAAGAAGAAAGAGGTGCTGTATTGGAGGGCTCAGGAATAATTTCGACCATTGGGGATCTTTAGTGTGCACTGACATCGCACAGCACACGGGCGCCTTAGCGTTTTTCCTCCATAAAAACGCAGCCGCCGCGGTCGGGTTCGAACCCGGGAACTCCGGATCAGTAGCCGAGCGCCCTAACCCCTCAGCCACCGCGGCGGGTATTACTGGCGGGATCAACGGGTTTCGCGTCGTCGCTGTATGCGCGCGCACCGGCGATCACGTGACCACCATCGCAGGTGAAAAAAAGTTAACTGGTTTTCAGGAATGGCAAGGGCGCAGTAACTTCCTCACTTCTTGGTGGACACCTCAACCGAGTCGTGGGGGAACGGAGGAAGCGGGGAGTGAAAGAAAGAAGAGAGAAATAGGAGCGGCAGAGGAGGGCTCCGGAATAATTTCGGCACGTGGGGACCGTTCACGCGCACCGATATCGCACAGCACACGGGCGCCTTTTCTCCATCGAAACGCGACCGCCGCGGCCTGCATCGAACCCGCGTCCTAGGACTCAGCAGCCGAGCTCCATAACCACTGAGCCACCACGGCGCGTATCACCACAGGTGCGGAGCAGGAGAGGAGGGAAAAAGCGGGAGGAGAGCGCGACGGGGAGATATCCCAAGTGCGGCGCAGCAGAGGCGGAGCAACATGAACAACGTCACGGCGCCACCATCGGCACGTCATATGCTTCACAGCTGTATTCTCGTAAATCTAGTTCTACTTTTGTAGCATAAATGTGCATTTCCGCACTGCTAATTGCAGCGCTTCGTTATGTTACGTCTCGCCTACAACGCGCGGTATAGCCGGCGCGGATGCAACGGACGCCGCGGCTTCGTTCATCGCGGCCGCAACGCCTCCCGCCAAGCGCGTCCAGGCAGGTTTCAGTGCCACGTGTCGTCGTGCGTGCGTGCGTGTGTGTGTGCATGTTTTGCCCACGCTTGTCAAAGCGCGGCAGCCGGGGAGAGGAGCTCCCCAACTAGGAGGCGAGGAGGTCTGACCGGCGCCGGCCTGGCGGACGCGCCCGTCACGCCTGAACATGTTCATGCGTCGCCGTCTTGTGCGACTCATCCCAAGCCGCTCCTTCTTGCCCTCGACTCCGAGGGTATATAAAGAGAGCTGCCCCGGACGCCAACGAGAGACTTCGATTTCTTCATGCGAGTAACGTGGTCGCCCTGACCGGCTGCTCTTTTGGCGATGCCAGAATAAACAAGTTGTTCTGTTGCCAGTCGACTCATCCTTTGCCGGGACCTTCGGATGTTTCCAGCTTTGCCCCAGGCCGCCAGGCCAACGCTACCCTTGGGGCTTGCAACCCAAATGCAACAACTGGTTGCCAGCGGTGAGATCCCGACAACGGAGGCCAGCAGCGAAGATATGCGGTCAACTGTATGCTGAGCAGCACAACGACCATCCGGGAGCAGTGCAACGAGCCCTGTGTGATGACTGGTTGCCTGCAGCGGAACGACTGCGCTGAATTCTTGGCTGCGAGGTTTGGTGAGTGCGGGACTTTCTTCTTCTGAGTTTTGCCAGGCTTTTGTTAGTGTCAGAAACAGAGCTGGTAATTGGGTTGTCGTTGCTGCCGGGTTAGTTTGCGGCAAGACAATAGTAGGCAGTAGAGAAAGCAGCATTCGGAGCAGCCATGGATTTGAAGTCGTTGCGCAAACCGAAATTGCTGGAGCTTGCAAGAGAGTTGGGTCTGGATGTCTCAGACAAACTCAGAAAACCAGAACTGCTAAGGGCTATTCTTGAGTTGGAGGCTGAGGATGACGAGCTGTCGGAATGCCTTGAGACCATTGAGGAGAGGGAACAAAAAGAAAAAGAGAAAAACGAGCGCGAACGTAAAGAGCAAAAAGAGAAAGACGAGCGCGAACGGAAAGAACAAAAAGAGAAAGAGGAGCGCGAACGTAAAGAGCAAAAAGAGAAAGAAGAGCGCGACCACGCTTTAGAAATGAAGCGTCTCGAGGTAGAGATGGAACGCGCTCGTAATGGAAGTCAGGCACACGGTGCAGGAGAACGGGTATCGTTCAAAATGACTGACCTGATGCGGCCGTTTAAGCTTGGAGAGGACATTGGTTTGTTCCTGGTTAACTTTGAGCGAACGTGCGAGAAGCAGGGGTTCTCTCGGGAAACGTGGCCACAGCGCTTGCTCACTTTGTTACCCGGCGAGGCGGCCGACGTAGTCGCTCGCTTGAAGAGAGAGGAGGCAGAGGATTTCGACCAAGTGAAATCAAGTCTGCTAAAAAAGTACAGGCTGTCAGCGGAGGCGTTCCGTCGGAAGTTTCGGGAAAATGAAAAAGGCAGAAATGAGTCATATACAGAGTTTGCCTACAGGCTTATGTCAAACATGCAGGAGTGGCTCAAAGAAGAGAAAGCGTTTGGTGACCACGAGAAAATTCTGCAGTGTTTCGGGCTGGAACAGTTTTATAGTCGGTTACCTGAGAACGTGCGGTACTGGGTCTTGGATAGGCCAGACGTTAGTACAGTGGCTAAAGCCGCCGAGCTAGCCGAGGAGTTTGTGACGCGTCGGGCTCGCGGAGCTAAGGACGGTCAAAAGGGTGAATTTGGCTCCAAGTCTGAGAGGCCGAAGTTCACACCCATGAGAGCAAGGGGGGACACGCGTAGTGCGGATGCGAGTGAAAGCAGTCCGACCGAACGTAAGGAGACGGCGGCAGCCGAAGCCGAACGCAGAAAGCGGTTCGAGAGGAGGCAAGCGCGCGTGTGTTATACGTGCCAGAAGCCGGGTCACTTTTCGGCGCAGTGTCCAGAAACAAAAAGAGAAGTCGTGTGTTTGTCATTATGTAGCACTGACGAGAACATGAAGCTTCTCGAGCCTTACATGCGAGACTTCCTCGTGAACGGGAAAGAGTGCCGAGTGCTTCGTGATTCCGCAGCTACAATGGATGTAGTTCACACCTCTTACGTAGAACCCGATATGTTCACGGGCGAGTGCGCATGGATCAAGCAAGCAGTGGAAGCTCACAGCGTGTGTCTGCCCGTAGCAAAAGTGGTTATTGAAGGACCTTTCGGAGCAATTGAGACGGAGGCCGTAGTGTCATCTAGGCTGCCCCCCCAGTACCCGTACCTATTTTCGAACAGGTCCGATCACCTCCTGCGCGAGAAGGGGCTTTGGTTTGGTGAGGCTAGCGTTCAGGCCTTAACCGGATCGAGAGTTCGGGAGCTCGCTGCAAAGGCGGTAGTTGCGGGGCCGACATTGTCGAACAATGAGAAAGGGTCGGAGGCGCAGCAAGCTGATATTCAGAGCACGTCAGAACTGAATAAAATTGAGCCTGTAGCGTTGAAGGCACCAGGTACTGGAGAGGAAATGCCCGACACGGGCAAGTTAGAAGAGCTTCCGGTCGAGCTTCCGGGACTAAGCTCAGTGACGAACAGGGAAGACACTGATCAGGTCATTAGTGACTTAATCATTAAAGCACCGCTGTCGCCTGAGCAGAAAACCGAACTACACCAACTCTTACAAGAGTTTCAAGGTCAGTTCTCTGAGAGGCCTGGTAGGACTTCTGTCCTTACTCATGATATAGAACTTACCTCGCCAGAGCCAGTACGATCCAAGGCGTACCGGGTGTCACCCCGCCAGCGCGATATTATGGAGGCTGAGGTAAAGAAAATGCTACAGCTCGGTGTTATTGAGGCGGGTGAGAGTGATTATACCTCCCCTTTGATTTTAGTTGAGGTACCGGGCAAGGAACCTCGTCCTTGCGTCGACTACCGCAGGCTTAATTCCATTACTAAGGATCAAATTTATCCGATCCCTAACATCGAGGAGCGCCTTGAGAAAGTTAGTAGCGCTCAGTTTATTTCCACCCTAGATCTTGTCAGGGGTTATTGGCAGGTTCCACTTACAGAGGAGGCTAGTAGGTATGCGGCGTTCATTTCACCAATGGGAACATTCCGTCCTAAAGTTTTGAGTTTTGGTTTGAAGAACGCGCCATACTGCTTTTCAAGCCTCATGGACAAAGTGTTGCGGGGACAGGAAGAATTTGCTTTACCGTATTTAGACGACGTAGCGATATTCTCCGCATCCTGGTCTGAGCATATGGCACACTTGCGGGCAGTGCTAACCCGCCTGCGCGAAGCGGGCTTGACAGTCAAGGCTCCCAAGTGCCAATTAGCACAGGCCGAGGTTGTCTACCTCGGTCACGTGATTGGACAGGGTCGTCGCCGCCCCTCTGAAATAAAGGTGGCCGCTGTGCGAGACTTCCCGCAACCGCGCACGAAGACCGATATTCGGTCGTTCTTGGGTGTCGCCGGCTACTATCAGAGGTACATCCCCAGGTACTCCGATATCGCGGCTCCCCTGACGGATGCTCTAAGAAAAACAGAGCCCCAAACAGTCGTCTGGAGCGAGACAAAGGAGAGAGCTTTTAGCGCCCTAAAGAGCGCCCTAACAAGCCAGCCTGTGCTACGATCGCCAGACTATACCAAAGGGTTCGTTGTTCAGTGCGATGCTAGTGAGCGAGGCATGGGCGTTGTACTGTGCCAAAGGGACAATGGAGAAGTGGAACACCCCGTCCTGTATGCTAGTCGTAAGCTGACCTGTCGTGAGCAGGCGTACAGCGCCACCGAGAAAGAGTGTGCGTGTCTCGTGTGGGCCGTTCAGAAATTGTCATGCTACCTAGCCGGCTCGAGGTTTATCATTGAGACGGATCACTGCCCTCTCCAATGGCTGCAGACCATATCTCCCAAAAATGGCCGCCTCCTGCGCTGGAGCCTCGCTTTGCAACAATATTCCTTTGAGGTGCGTTACAAAAAGGGGAGTCTCAACGGTAACGCCGATGGCTTAAGTCGAAGCCCCTAACGTAGGAATCCGCCTCAAAGTTGTTGGTTACTGATGTTTTCTTCCTGAGGCAGGATTTTTAACATATTGCTTTTGTTTAGTGTATCAAAGTGATTATGTGCTTTCTTGTGCAATTTTCCAATTTGTGGACGCGTTCTGAGTGCTGCTTGACTACTGTATGGAACTAGGCAGTAGTATAAAAGGGGAAAGAGCCTGGCAGAGCTTAGTGAGGGTTGTCTCGTGCTTGCTGACTGAGCGGTTGCGTTTCGGCGTAGTTCTAACGCTTGCTGGGAACGAGCACAAAAATGGCAACTCTCCCGAAGTGACTTTGCAGTGTCCTATGTGATCCTGAACCCGAGAACGAGGCCTTCTCTGTGCGCTGCGCTCAAGCAACGTCGAGGGACGATCGGTTTCGATTACGAGCATCATCGAGCGACATCCCTCTGGACAGCGGATGCAGTCCCCTGACCATCGGGATCTCCTTCTCCCGGCGGGGCGGTCTGTTACGTCTCGCCTACAACGCGCGGTATAGCCGGCGCGGATGCAACGGACGCCGCGGCTTCGTTCATCGCGGCCGCAACGCCTCCCGCCAAGCGCGTCCAGGCAGGTTTCAGTGCCACGTGTCGTCGTGCGTGCGTGTGTGTGTGTGTGCATGTTTTGCCCACGCTTGTCAAAGCGCGGCAGCCGGGGAGAGGAGCTCCCCAACTAGGAGGCGAGGAGGTCTGACCGGCGCCGGCCTGGCGGACGCGCCCGTCACGCCTGAACATGTTCATGCGTCGCCGTCTTGTGCGACTCATCCCAAGCCGCTCCTTCTTGCCCTCGACTCCGAGGGTATATAAAGAGAGCTGCCCCGGACGCCAACGAGAGACTTCGATTTCTTCATGCGAGTAACGTGGTCGCCCTGACCGGCTGCTCTTTTGGCGATGCCAGAATAAACAAGTTGTTCTGTTGCCAGTCGACTCATCCTTTGCCGGGACCTTCGGATGTTTCCAGCTTTGCCCCAGGCCGCCAGGCCAACGCTACCCTTGGGGCTTGCAACCCAAATGCAACAGTTATAAGACATTTGTCAGAAAAAAAAGGGGGCAAATGTGTGAATAAATAAATTAAAAATGTTTCCTTTTTTGCAACTTTTAGAGGTTTTTAAACATCTGTTTCCGCGCATATTTGTGCCAAGTTACATTTTTATTACTTTGATTATACAACTGGTAATGAATATTTTATTACTACGAACAAGTGTCATCCGGGGACGCGAAAGAACAGCACACGTCAAAACAGGATGCGTCAGAACAGCGCACAAAAAAAGAGTACAGCGGCAAAACAGCACAGGGAAAAAACGGCACAGCGACAAAAAAGCACAAGTAACAAACAGCATGGCGAAAAAACAGCACGACGACAGAAGAGCGCAGGGAAATAACAACACGACGACAAAACATCACATCGAAGTACGGTGCAGCGCTGCTAGAGGGGTGAACTATCATGGCCATAACCACAAACGGTAAATCATAACACGTGGGGCAGCGACCTTTGGAGTTAGCGAGTGCTCGTTTCGTTGGCTCATTAAAAAAACAAGGCAGACTTATTGATTGAGGAACAGCGTTGCTTGAACGGATCCCGCCTTAATCCAGGCGCACGAGCTGAGAAAGCCGCGGCGGATCAAACAAAGGGGGCGCACATTCGACACCATGGATCACTGCAAAAGCGTGCGCAACCATGCAGAACGCGACGTGGCTCACAAACGCGCGGGTTCACACAACGCCAAGGCGCACTCCCTCGATGCCGTGCGACGCTTGCGCATTCGGTTAAACATTCCACACAACCAGTTATAGCGCTGACATTCATTTTGTTAGCGTTAGGAAATCTTTTCTCGGAACACGCTCTTGAGCGCAGTCTGCTTTCCTCTTGCACATTGCAGCCGGCGAATAGGGGCATTTCATTTGTGACGAACCGAAAGCCGTCGCGACGAAATAGGCCTCATAAATGGCGTGAGGTGGTCCCACGAAGCGCAGAGTCGACATGCGCGCTTCAGGGCTACTTAAACATACATTACAAAAAAATTGTAAACCTGCATTTGTCGAATTTGCTCACAACTACAGACACAAAGACCGTCCTGAAAGGTTGGCACATTTCCTCATAAAACGCCTAACGTGTTCGTTTCGTACCGTTGTTTCATTTGGGGATCGGATCTTTAACGTGCACTAACATCGCACAGCACACGGGCGCGTTTAGCGTTTCGCCTTCAATGGAGACGAAACGCAAAGGCTCCCGTGTGCTGTGCGATGTCAGTGCACGTTAAAGATCCCCCAGGTGGTCTAAATTATTCCGGAGCCCTCCACTATGGCACCTCTTTCTTGCTTTCTTCTTTAACTCCCACCTTCCTCCCTTGCCTTACGGCGCGACTGAGGTACCCGACGCGAAGTGAGAGAGTTACTGCGCCTTTCATTTGCTCAAAAATTACAGCAGATTTAGCTGAATTGACCAAATGCGAAGCATATGTGCGCTAGCACGTCGCGTTTCATTTCACTTTCGGTTCGAAGCTAGAGTCTCAAAGCCAGGCTTCGGGCAAAGATAGAAGAAATCGGTGATGGGGACCTAATTAGTGGTAGCGCATTATAAAATTTTGAGACCGGCGCGGAGAAAATGTCAGCCGACAACGTAAGAGTGGATACGCACCTTCAGTAGGCGCTACGTACCGTCTGAAATATTCCAAACGCAACGCTGAAGTAGTTGTTTACATGTTCACAACTGCACAACACGCCATGCACGTTGCAACAGGCCGCCGTCTCCCAACTGCCTGCGTTGCCAGGTTCAAACTCACGTTTCATCACCGGGTTTAGCAAGCGGCTTGGCAGCTGGCAACCGCCAGCAGTTAGTTGGATCACAGCCGAGTTCATTCATTGTCCGTTTGAATGCGCGGGCTGAAGACACAGCTCTCCCTCGAGTCAGTATATTAACTATGAATGATTGTCGCAGAGTTGGATTATTGTGACAGGTACGGTTGGCTTCACAAACTGCGCTAGCGGTGCGTCCTGGATCCATTGCGCACGGGTGGAAGGTGATGAAGACGGCATGCAATGCACAGCGCGAGAGAGTTACAGTTAAACACGAGGGGTGATCGGAAATAAAGAAAAAACAAAAAGCGCGGCGATAGCATATATTGTTCTCGCGCAGTATAGCCAGCGAAACTAATCTGTTCGCGCCGCCGCGGGTTCGAAACCCAAGCGGTGCGCAATTGCGGCCATATTTATTTTATTTCTGCAGGTCTCGCTGGCTTCAGACCTCAGACAATTTTTTTTTTCATTTCAAGATTGGAAGCCTCAGTACAAGCGCACTAAAAACAAATTTTCATTTTCAATTAGAGTTAACGTTGCAAACATGAGCTGTTGGTGAAGCCAACCGTGCCTGTGATAATAATTAACTCTACGACAATCATTTATAGTTAATATACTGACTCGAGGGAGAGCTGTGCCTCCAGCCCACGCATTCGAATGGACAATGAATGAACCCCGCCATGATCCAACTAACTATTGGCGGTTGCCAGCTGCCAAGCTGCGCGCTAGTTAAACCTGGCGATGAAACGGGAGTTTGTACCTGGCAACGCAGGCAGTAGGGAGACGGCGGCGTGTTGCAACGTGTATGACGTGTTGTGCAGTTGTGAACATGCAAACAACTTCTTCATCGTTCTGTTTGGAATATTTCAGACGGTACGTAGCGCCTACTGAAGGTGCATAACGTTGCCGACTGAAATTTTCTGTGCGCCTTGTAATGATTCCAGTAATTTCCGTGCCTAATGGTCTAAACACAGCTATTATTTAATTGTTTTTTTGCCAATTATCAGTCGAGCGCACAAGCCCTAACAACGCCAAAGCGTTTCAGAATATCGATGTTTGGTGTACTGGACAAGGACGTTATCCGAAGAAGACCGCTGCGGCCAAATGAGTGATATAGATCCGGCTTTCTGAATACATATAGCGTATACACTACTTGTACGGATTGTAACGTCCCGATGGTGGCGATATCCGAAATATACTGAGACAAGCCTCGTGTGTATTTTATTTTGCACCCGCAAAGATTTTTTTTTTTTTTTTACCAGCGTAGGGTGAGCTCGCAGAGGGATCGTATATACAGAGCGGCGCTTTTGGCTTTTTGCTGACCGGGTGCGTTTATACATGTACACAGCATACTAAAACACATTAAAAGAAAACGCGCGCAGCAGTACTGCGTGGACAACGCTTAGAAATGTCGGCGCAAGAATAGGCGTTTTCTACGGTGTAAACGTTCTCGGCACGGCATTAGATTTGAATGCTGCCGTCTCAGAACTGAATAGGGAACGAATTAGTGCCTCGATTCAATCTGATACAGCGACAGTCGCATTGCGCTCAGCCACTACTCCGATAGTTCGTTGTCGAAAGCCTGCAAATAAAAACTTTGGCCATTACATATGCGGCATCATTTCTGTCTCGCCGGTCAGTGCGGTCCCGTTAAGTGGAAGCTGCACCGATATTGCGCATGTTTCTCAGAACTGTACCTCGGTTAGCTTAGTTACTAAAGGGAAACAGTCGCATGTTGCTATAATAAGTATAAAAATGCAGCATTTTGCACATTCGCGCTCGAGCGACTGGTCACGTAATTCATGAAAAACGCTGCACTCCAAAAAAAAAAAAAATCCGAAACCGAAGCTGCAAGGGGTCTGCTTAAACGTCGGCGATTATATACTCTATACAGTTATAAAGACAATTCTAATTTTCTTTAGGCATACAACTATGCTTCAAAATCGTATCGAACCCGCGTACCAATTAATAAATGTTTTTTTTTCGGAAAGGAAATGGCGCAGTATCTGGCTCGTATATCGTTGGACACCTGAACCGCGCTGTAAGGGAAGGGATAAAGGAGGGAGTGAAGGAAGAAAGGAGTGCCGTAGTGGAGGGCTCCGGAATAATTTCGACCACCTGGGGCGTGCACTGACATCGCACAGCACACGGGCGCCTTAGCGTTTCGCCTCCATAAAAACGCAGCCGCCGCGGTCGGGTTCGAACCCGGGTTACAGATGCTCATTTTCTGCGGGATGTTTGGAGAACTCAGTGAAAATTCCGATCATTTTCAACCAAGTTTGCTGGCCGCAGTAATAGGTAGAAGGTGTCAGCGCGCCGATGTGGACCACTTATCGGGGCCAGCTTTCCTAGCCTGCAATAATATCTAGTCAACATCCGCAAAGGGGGATTTCATAACGAAGTCGGCAGAGAGAACAAACTTGCTTAAGGCCCACGGCTTACCGTTACCTTTTGATAGCGAATTCCAGGTACGGTTAAAACAGGCTGAGAACAATCGCGAGTGGTAGTGCCGTGCATGATGTAAAAAATGAAAAGTTCATTCGCACTTCGGACGCACTTCTTGACAAACGGTTCCCAGCAGCGATTTGATTTTGATTGATTTAGGGTGTTTAACGCCCCAAAACGACTCAGGCTATGAGAGACGCCGTATTGGAGGGCTGCGGAAATTTCGACCACCTGGAATTCTTTAACGTGCGCTGACGTCGCACAGTACACGGGCCTCTAGAATTTCGCCTCCATCGAAATTGGAACGCTGCGGCCGAAATCGAACCCGCGCCTTTCGGGTCAGCAGCCGAGTGCCATAACCATTGAGCCACCGCGGCGGGCCATCCGCGTCATGAGGGGAAAATTAGAAAATTAGTTTTTGAAGAAAGGAAAGGTGCACAATATCAGTCTCACTTCTCTGTGGACACCTCAACCGTGCAATGCGGGAAGTGGGGAAGGTGGAAATGAAGGGAGAGAGAGAAATCATCTTTAACGTGCACGGACATCAGCACACGGGCAACATGGGCGCCTTTCGCGTTTGGGCGCCGCGGCCGGGTTCGAACCCGGGTACTCCGGCGAAGGAGGGCGTGAAAGAAGGAGAGAAACGCCGGAGTGTAGGAGCGCAGAGCTCCCGATTACTTTCAGCCACCCGGGGTACCAGGGTTTTTTTTTTCACTGATATCGCATAGAACATAATAGTGTCTTTTGCGTGCGGCTTCCATCCAAAACGCGGGTTAATGAGGAAACAGCGAATTTTCCGCCAGTGACCTTTTTGTATCGTTTCGCGAAGAGAAAGCTGCACTTTTAGTCCAGGTAAGTGAAAACAAAAGATCATTAAAGTTGACCGTTACACCTTTGCCCGCTATGAATTTGCCGGGAAGCACTTATTTGTGGTGCCATGTACGATAACTTGCATGCAGTTGCAGGCAGCACGCCAGCGACGTGCGCGCATCCCAGCTTTTTTTTTTTTTAGCACAGCGAGAGGACGGAAAGTCTTGCGAGAAATCGGGAGTTAACTGTGTGTTTTAAACAGACTTTCATCGGAAGAAAACACGTGCATAAGTTTAAACCACAGTACGAGGAACTTGCATGCATTTCATGAGCTTAACAACCACAGTTAACAACCACAGCTTAACAACGGCGACAGCTGTGGCACATTTTCGTTTATTGCATTTTTGCGCAGTGAACAGAAAAGCAAGACACCCTGCGGTGCAACAACCAGTAACGGGGAAGCAAGGGAATTTTGATCTCAGGCATACTTCTGCTGCATACTACATGAAAGCAGGGACATGGTGCGACAGGTACGGCCATTCACACGACTTCGAGCCCTGCCACATGCCAGCTGCAGAACATGTGCAAAGCAGATCACGCAAGAAGCCCCGCGTGTCATTCCACAGAAATGTGTAACTGTGATGGGTACTGTTGCAGGAAAGGCAAAAAGCAAGCGAAGCGAGGGCGTCAAAACTACGCAGCAATGTAGTACCTTACGATGTGCTGCGTATCCTAACGCTGATTCGCTGTGGGCTTGTTGAATGCAAGTAGCATGCCTGGATGGCCATGTTCAGTCAGTCAAAAACTGCAGCATGAATTCAACTGATGCATTGAATGCCACGCTATTTTTAGTTGAGAAACACAGCTGACCGACCACAACGCGAAACGGGGTCAAAGCAACCGAAACGAAGAGCGCAGAAGAGTGTCGCCATCAGTCGGCTAGAGAAGAGACTACAAATACTTTCGGTTTCTGTTGTGCTTGGCAATGATGCCGCATAATATTTTTATGGTATGTTTTCTTTGCAGAGGCGAATGGGTAGTAATTTAATACGATGGTTATACTTTCGAAATAGAGAAATGTCGAAAGTACGAGGCGGCTTTGTTTCAGTACTTGAGCTAATGTCGGGAATAATTCGCACTGCCGCAGTGCGGCGCTTTGCTTGGGCGCGAACGTTGAATGGTTGAACACGCTCATTTTAGTTCACAGTAAACTAGCAGTGCTAGCCGCTACAATCGTTATGAAAGAGCTTTGGTCGACCAAAACCTACATTTTACTGAGAGATAACGCTCAACCGTCAAGAATGCCCATCTTATGTACTCTATCGTGCCGATCGAGGTAGGTTCGACGAAGGGGCCATATGGAAGAGCTAGCTTCCTCGTCCGCAGGTTGACTCGGCGAACTTCTTCCAGGAGTTATTTAACGCATAACGAATATAGCGGCCGCGGCGGTCGTATTTCGATGGAGGCGAAATGCTAGAGGTTCGTGTACTGTGCGATGTCAGCACGTTAAAAGCCTACGTGGTAGAAAATATCCGAGCCCTCCTATACGGCGTCCCTCACAGCCCGAGTCGCTTTGGGACGTTAAACCCCATAATATCTAAAACCAAAACATAGCGAACGTGTAACAGCCCTCCGAGCATCAGTGGTCGGTGTGCGATGTTGCCGGCACTTGCGCTAAGAATCTAAGATTGGCTGTGGCATGGTCCTAAATGTATGGCAGCAGCATAGTGATATGCGATCAGTTGCTCACATATCGAGTCGCACTTCCAGCAGTTTAAAACATTGAAATTCAATCGAAAAGAGCATTTGTAAACACGCTGTTTCTTTGCATGTGGTCAGCAGCTCAATCGAACTTCAGCTTTTTGTTAGTACCTAAGTTGCAGAGATAAAATCGATGAACTAAGATCAAATTTATTTTACTTCTATAAAGCACACAAATGGTCCAATGGAGCCTTTTGGGATCACCGAACGAACAAAGGCAGCAGCGTATTAATAAATAAACAAAGCCTGCCGTTTTAATGCAGATGCATGGAAGAAGGATATGAAAAAAGAAGCAGGACATAAGCACTATAATAGCCTAATGAGGCCATTGGGACATCAAGTATGAAAAATGTTGAGACAGAATATGCTCGGAGTTGTTTTGTGTACGTGTATTTAGTTGCCAGTTAATGGTTGCAATAAATTGATGTGTGTGTTGACAACACATGATCATACAGGCAGGAACTTTTTCTTGCTGTTGGTCTCAGATGGCCTTTTATTTTTTTTTCCATTTTCCACTGTGTCCATAGTCAAACAAATGGCTCAGGATTTCAATTTTCTGTGGCAGCGCAGCGCTATTATGCTACCTCTGCTTTCTTTTGTGAAGGTTGTGCCAGAGTCAAGAGTTTGTTTACAAACTGTGTGCTCAGTATTCCATATTTCAACAGCATGAAAACTGAGACAAGAAAACGAGGCGAGAGAAACACAGTGCTGCCTAATAACTGAATACAAATAGACAACATTTATAGGCTGCAGAAAACGAGAACAATGACTTAAAACACTACGGGAAGTTAAAAAATGACAATAGAAAGTTTCAACTGATACCAGCATGACAAGTTTACGCCTGCACCTGCCCCTAAAAACAAGAAACACAAACACAAGACGAATATGGCACAATGCACCATCATATTCAATCAGGCCTAGAAATCGCAGACTGTACGATCGCAATCTCACTTTTGTGTACGGCCACTGAAGCTTTTGACACAAACTTTTCGCTGTCTTCAAGGGTAGAAAAAGCTACAACTGGCCGCAAGCCGTAACCACATATCACCATGGGTGCACGCTGAGATTTGTAGCCACTGGTCCATGAAGCAGAATGATGGGCACATGGAAGTGGGCACACGCTTGTTTTTCATTAATGTTGCCTGTCCAGGGGACATGCAGCCTGTCCAGGGGACATGCAGGAAGTTATTGTTGAATGAGTGAAGCGTTGTTACAGAATTACACTCTGCTGCACAACTTGCTTGCACTGGAGTGGAAGCTACAAGCTCAAGACAACAGCTTCCAAAAACATATTTGCTCGCATTTGCGAGCCTGCTGCAAAGCTCCAGAAGCCAGCACCTTTTTGTACCTGTCACTTCCACTCCACTGCGAAAAAGTTCTGAGACTGAGTATAGTTGCATGGTGTGAATCTTAAAGCAATGGTACGTGGCTTCATTGCTGTGATTAAACAGAAAAAGTGCGAAATGAGCAGTTTCAGGAAGATATGTGTTTTGCAGTGGTTTATGACTTTTCTTATTTCTCTACTTCCTTTGCAGATTGTATGTGGCCAACTTGTGGAGTGTATTCACATCTAAATTATGCCATGTCATAAAAACAACAGATAAGTGGGAATTATAATATAATATTGTCTACTCTCACAGCTTACAGACTAGTTTCTTTAGGCTTGCAGAGTGGACGTCTCCAATCTCCTGCTGCACAGTACTTTGCACTGTGCAGTAGAAGTAAACACGAAAGTTGAAGTGTTAAGCTTCACTTGCACATTCTTCACTTATTTCTCTTTGCCACGCACATGCAGTACATTAGCACAACTTTGTGAGATGTGTCCATGCCCACAGGGTTCAATGCTGAGCCAGGAAGCGGGCCCATATGGCACCTCCAGAGCTACATATCCCTGGATTGTTAGCAGACAACTTCTGTACTCCCATGGAGTTGTGGATCTTAAAATATATTGTCAGTGCACTGCTTTGCGATTCGGCAGTGAACCTTGCAGGCAGGGTAGTTTGACAAAGGCTATGTTTTTCTGCATCATGACACCTAACGGTAAGTTGCGAGTGTGATGGATAAGTTGGTTTCTCACATTTTGTTTCCTTGTCCACGCAGTGTGAATGTGACTAATAAACATGCTAGCAACTATATTGTACTTGCACTGTACAGCGATGGAGGCAAAATGCAAAGGCGCCCCTGTGCTATGCGATGTCAGTACACGTTAAACATTCCCATGTGGTCAAAATTATTCCGGAGCCCTACACTATGGCACCTTTCTTCCTTTCTTCTTTCACTCCCTCCTTTATCCCTTTCCTTACAGCCCAGTTCAGGTATCCGCTAAGATGTGAGACAGATACTCGCCATTTCCTTTCCCCAAAAGCCAATTTTCATTTTCACTGTACAGCAGCAGCCTGCAGGTAAGTTTGAACTGTGTTGCTAGTTTCCTCCCCTCACACATTCAACACTTCTTTTTATGCACTGTGCAGTGGAGAGATGCCATGGGCTTTTATATGAGCCCATGGGACCTGCTGGATATACATAATTGGCTGCGGTAAGTCATCATGGCTTGCTTCACGAAAGTATGAAGGGCATGACTTGCCACTGCCCTCAATAGATCCGTTGGACATCGGCAGATCTCCCACAGATATTCGTATATCTGGTGCAGGACGTACACCAAACATCGGATGGATATCCAGTGGTTGATTGGAAGTATATCCATAATCATTATTGCTTTTCAGCCATGCCAAAAAAGGCTTGCCCCAGAGTTCTTTCCAGCAAAAGTATTCTTTCCTTGATGTTTACAGGCAAATATAGTAGAAAACATGCACTTCAAAATTTTTGTCAATGATTAATTATGTTAGCAATCATTTAGCTACTCCCAAAATCATTTATTTACCAGGGGGCATACATGATCCAAAAAATGAACGGTGACATCCTATGACAAGGATCACATGGTGATTAGTTTTTAAACAGCTTTTCTAGCATTGCATGGTTTTTGTAGCCATTAGTACTTTGCTCCATCTATTCTAAAAGCATTTAAAGAAACCCCTCCATGACTGCTTACGAGGAAATGCAAGAGGCGACAAACAATTCACTGCACTGCAATTTTTTATGTTTAAATTCGATGATGTAAAGTGGTATTATTGTTGCCTTGAATATCATATCACAAACCAAAGAAGTGCTGGTTTTCTCGGTGTTCCTTCCTCACAAAAGATTTCATCTGAGGGTGTTGTTGATTTTCCGCATTGCTGCCTTGTTGGTGTTTGTTATGGTGATGGCTATTCCTCATCCCTCCCAAACACTTCACCAAGCACGAAGAAAACACACTCCGTAGACTACAAACACACACACTGATCACGCCACACCTCTATAATAAGTGGTATCCCACTGGCTTCACAACAGAATGCCTTCATTATGAGGATAACCTAGCCACATCTTACCACATGGTATGGGCTTGCCAAAACAACCCCAATATCCCCCTCATCCCCAACCCATTCATGGACCAGTGGGAGGCTGCCCGGTCCGAATCTGACCCTCACGACCTCAAGTGGCTGGTTGACTGGGCCACGAGGGCAGTCCCAGCCAACAATTTCCTGAAATTGGGATCCCCCTGCTGAATATGTCTGATACAACAATGTGTAAATAAAGAAGTTTTTCCTTCTTTTCATCTCAGGGTGCCTGTTGGTGACTAGTGCCTGTATCTTCCAACCCGAGGCTCCAAAGTTTTCAAGAAACACCCTGAGGCCTTGCCTCTATGCGAGCACTAGAGTGGATCATTTGAATTACAGCAAATATATACATACTTCAAGCAGCTCCAGCTAAAAGTACAAGCACTTTTTCAGCTGGGATCAATATCTACATTTTCATGTGGGATATTAGCTTTCAAGCATAGTATCAAAAGCGTGCCATATAACAGGTTTATGGAAGCTGTGAAAATGAATATAAACAAAGCTACAAGCAGTCATGTTCACACCTACACCTAGCCTGATTTAGTTGTGAAAAGAATGTCATTTGTGCAACTCCCTGCAGAATCTATACCAGTCTGCACTCTGCCACTTTTCTTTCAACAGGCCAAAGCTGGGGCACACATGTATAACATTTACATTTTTCAGGGTTTTTTTCGCACAGTATGACTGGAACAATGTGTTGCAACTCCTTGCAGTCAGATTTGAACTTGAAAACTGTACAGATTTGAACTTGCTTAGGTGCTGTGCCTTACTTGTTTATTACTGTTTGTCTATCTTCTAATGACCCTCTGCTTGAAGCCAAGACTTTGCAATTAAGTAAACCAATTAATATAATTAATTAATTTAATTAATATATTTACCTATAAATCTACCTGATCCACACTGAGCAACATGGAGCCCTTCACCCCCGCCAGTGATGTCATCTTTGTCAAAGTTTTGAAAGTACAGATGGATCTGTTTTGGTGCCTCATTTTACAGTTCTTGAACTTCACTGTCATATGTTATGATGAAATTCAGTGTTACGTATTTTCTCTGTCCTTACTGCATGCAAGTATTGGAGAGTACTGTAAATAATTATAGAGTGATACATACTATTTTGTTGCTCTTTGTAGACTGCTGATTTAATACCACCGCCAACCCCTCTCCTTATGTAGTATACTTTTGACAGAACCGAAATTTGGGCGAGTTGGTGTACGTTCATGATGAAAAATAATGCGAGGGGAACACAAAGGACAAACAGAAGGACGCAGACAAGCACTTGTCTGCGTCGTCCTGCCCATCCTTCGTGTTCCTTTTGCGCTATTTTTTCATCACGAGCGTACCTTTGACAGATGGTCTTCAGAGATACAGAAAGAGTGACATCATGCATGCCTCGCTGGACAATCTCAAAGCACGGAACTTGGCTTCTGTTGTTCTCCAGAAAGGTGCACAAATCTCATACAGTCCCAAAAGTGTTAGGAGAAGCTGCATTCATCTCAGCCCTGAGGGATTAAGCCACAAAGCCAAGCCTGTTCTAGATTAAAAGATGTTATGTAGTGAAGCACTCATTACTAAAGAATATTTTTCCAAAGGTGTCTATGTGTGCCTTGATGCCAGCCTGAATCAGGAATTGGTCCTGTATTAAAAACTCAAATCTGCCCAAGACAGCCACTCCAAAGGATGTCCACAAAATGTTGCAGCAGTCACGACAAGTGCACAATGAATTTTTTACAAACTGCTTTCTTTTTAGAAACACCCTTCTGGTTAACATCCCTACCGTCCCTCTTCCTCTTTACCCCTCTTTATTTCTCACCTCGCAGTGCCCAATAGCACTTCGATTGTCTGAAAGTTGAGAACATAATAAATATATTGTTAAATTCTTGCATTTTGTGCAGCACTAAAGAAGGGAGAGGGATAATAAATGCCGCTCTTCATTTAAGTGTTTTCTGACATTGGGAAGCTCACTTTCTTCAGCTTAGCCGCCGTGATGGCTAAGTGGTTATGGTGCTTGGCTGCTGACCCAGTACATGTGCCTCTAGAATTTCGGCTCGATCGTAGTTCGACCGCTGGCCGCTGCGGTCAAATTTTGATGGAGGCGAAATTCTAGAGGCCCGTATACTGTGCGATGTCAGTGCATGTTAAAGAACCCCAGGTGGTTGAAATTTCCAGAACCCTTGACTACAGCATCCCTCATAGCCTGAGTGTCGCTTCGGGACATTAGACCACCATAAACAAAATCAAACCAAAAGACGCAGGTTCGATCTCGGCCGCGGTGGTTGCATTTCGATGGAGGAGAAATGCTAGAGGCCCATGTACTGTGCAATGCCAATGTACATTAAAGAACCCCAAGTGGTCGAAACTTTCCAGAGACCTTCACTACGGTGTCCCTCAAAGCCTGAGCCACCTTGGAAGCTTAAACCCCACAAAACCAAACTAAAATAAAACTTTCTTCAGCTTACAAATATCCGTCCCACTCATCATAGTACATGCCACTTTCACCCATCCCGCCTTTCATAATACACGCAACATCCAAAGTCTACAATATGGAAAGCACCACTTCAGTCTAAAAACGTGGCTTGAGGTACCATGGTACTCTGGGTAGTAACTTCAAACATGCAAATACCTAACGCAATGATTATTTTGTGCTGGTAGGCGAGACATTTAGGCTGGCTGTTTGCGTTCCCCTCACCGTGACACTGGAAAACTTGGCAAGTGTGTCCAGTGCTGGTGACAGTGATAACAGAGAAGAGCCTTTAAACCTCCTTAACAAGCCAGATGCTCAGTAGAGTTACATACTTGAGTCCCCAGCTATTCACCTGGGAAACATTTCAAGTGCATGGTGTCAGCATAAAGACAGATACTACATGTGAAGACTAACTCCAGGCAGTTTAAATTAATCTGGAGCCCTCCAATACAGCATCCCTTATAGCCTGGGTGTTGCTTTGGGACGTTAAGCTCCACATACCGGCCATACCATACAAAGGTGAAAGGCTCATTTGATGATAAACGGTGTTGCCTAAAATGTCACAGTCTTATCTATGCCTGTTAAAACAGCCTAGTGTTGCACTATGATAGGGTCATTTCAAAAACCCTTTCTGCATTTAACACACCAAACAGCACACCTCAACTGCACTGAGACCAGTAATCTCCCTACATAGTCACAGCAGTTGAGTAAACCTAGCAATCATTAGTGCTTCGTTCATGCTTTTTCCATCTATAAGGGCAACTAGCAGCATGCTGTTCAGGCTGGTATGCGAGAGGTTGGAAGGTTCCTGAATAAGTGCAGTAAAATTGATCAAACGGTGGAACAAAACCAGGTAGTTCACTACATGGCATTTTCACAACATGCCATTTTGCACAAGATTTAAAACCAATGAATGCATGCAAAAGAATGTAATTATAATACAAGGACTTTTGTTTTGGAGCAACAGTTATTGAAAACATAAGCATTAACATGCAGACATTACTTTGTTATCCCTTCAGTCTTCTGTATGCTAATCTATTTGGCTTCGCCACTTGCCTAATTCATTCAGCAGAAACATAAAGCTACTTTGACCCATAAACTTGGCCTTTAAGAGCAATTTGTAGTCAAATGAATGGACTGGCATCGCTGTCTAGTGAGAGAAATGCCAGGAAAGACAAACTCATATAGCTTAATACCTGGGGTATTTACCGCTTTCCTTGCCTGCAAATCAGGACGCCTATCCGCTCGGCTGTCTGTGAAGAACTGGTCTCTCTGGGGGTAAATCTCAAAGCAGTTTTTCGCCTCTGCCACAAGAGCCTAAGGTACCCATGGCTACTGCAAAATTCAGTAACTTCCTTGATGATGAAATTAGTTAAACTGAATTTTTTTATAAGTTGAATAGGTAAGGTGCATATAAAGCTACAAAAAAATCTGGTTAGTGAGCATATCATTCAAATTGAGTACAATGGCTAGTGTGAACTCCTGGTGTGTCTCATGAGCATACTTCAAGTTTTCACATGCAAATATTTTAGGGCCTAACAAAGCAACGATGAATATTAGGCGGTCTTGCCAGTGGCAGGCAATTGGGCACGTTCTGGCCTTCAAGCACAACTGTTTTTTTTCCAAGACTGCAAGCAGGACACACCGCTGATATGTGATAAAAGAGATATTGAAGAAAAAGCTACAGCAGTTGAATGGTTTGACTGCAGGTGCCCTGTAGAATTAGTGAAACATTTTTCTTCCAGAGTGCTTTTAATCCTTTAAGTTGCTTTGCACACAGTTATGCACTTGTAAACTTGCAGCCTTATCTCAGAATGTGCTCTACTTCACTTCAGGTGAACTTAACATCCTTAATTGTGCAACCAGGATGTTTTTCCATGCCAACTAGTGAACGCAGCAAATAATATTTCACAAAACATTTTGCTACCAGTGGCGATGTCAATTTTTTTTCCCTGAGCTTCTTACATTATGCGTATACCTTCAAAAAAGAAAATGATCTTACGATCCCTAGGGTGTTAATTTAAAAAATCCTGGTGTTTTATTATTATTTGCAACTGCCTGAGTATACTATTTAGGCAAAAAGTATTTGTTTTGAATCAAAATGGTGATGATGCTGACTTCAGGGGTTCAAATGTTTCCTCGCAAGCTGCTGGTCATCAGTGTTTGTCTTATGGTTTACCAACGGTGCACGTGTGCTCTTACACATTCTTATACTACGGGCACTTCTGTTGAGTTGAACGGATTACCGAGCCCCACCATGCTTGCTGCATGTAGAATATACTGCTAACAAGCATAATGTAACTGCACAAAAAACGAGGACACAGGATGAGGTGCGGACTTCAACTTGACAGAAGGGTTGGGAGCGAACAAGCCAAAGGTAAAATGCTAGACAGCTAATTAGATGCTGCACAAATTATACACATATGCATTGTTCCTGACGCACATTCTGTATGCTCCTGCCTTTGTGCAACACCTTCTCTCACAGGTACCTGGTTTTGAGAAAAGCCATTTCTGTAAGTTGACACTTGAACAATGCGGGCAAGGCCTCCAGTCTTCAATGAATACTTCCTCATGCTGAACTAAAAATCTTGCATGAGATGGAGGTCTCAGTCTTAGCATTTAGTAAATAAATGCTCGTAACACAATACAGCATGTACACTCCAATTTGTGGGCATCCATGGCTTGCCATAATCGACCTTCTAGACAGCAGTGTCCTACTTTTTATTTATGTATTGAACCTTATTTACTGAAGACATGCACTACACCTTTCTACTCCTTCAGTTCACCTTCTTGCATATAAATCAACTGTTCCTCCTACACTATATTACGCTTCCATTATCTGGGACCCATAAAATAAAACTAACATTAACAAGGAAAAAAAAAACAAGGAAGGGGGTAAGGCTTATTTACAACAACTTCAAATAAGCCTCAGTTTCTGGCTCACTGATAAGAGCTAACTTACTGCCAATAAGCCAAAGAAATAATTTCAGCTGACTTAAGACCTTATCTGAATTATCAAAGGGCACTACAAAACCAACTTTTCTGAAATAATCTTTAACTGGATATGCCATAGACGAAGGCATGCATTAACTCCATTTCAGCTGCTCAATAACTGCTTTAAGTACCTTTTTTACAAGAATGGTAACCTTAGTGACATTGAAGGTTTGCAATCATCACTGATATCATTTGCCCTATTCCTTTGGTAATGTTGCTTGATATGGACGTCTTTCTTTTGTTACTTGTTTTGCTTCAACTGGCCACTACTGATTTGTGTTTTGATATTGTATTGTATCATTGATGTTTCATTTTTCTCTCACCCTGCTAAAATCCCAAAATGTGAGATTGTGTTATATATAAATAAAATACAGGAAATAACCTTACAGGCTCAAGGCACATTGCAAAGTGGGCAGATGAGAATGGTTTCAAATTTAGTGCTGCAAAAACTGCATGCATACTCTTCTCTCGGAAATAAGGGATAGTACCCGGGCTTTCTGTCTTCTTTGGCAGGCTAGAATTAGCGGTAATGAGTGAGCAAAAATTTTTAGGTGTTATTTTACATCAAAAGTTTACATTTCATTGTGACTGAAAAAGATGTATAAAAGCCCTGTCACACACTTCCTGGGGCACTGATGCAAAATTGCTAAAACTCCACAGTAGTTTGGTTTTTTCAAAAATAGACTATGTATGCAGAGTGTACCAAAATGCAAGAGAATCCGTCTCAAGGCTTCTTGATCCGATGTATCACATGGGCCTTCGTTTGTCTGCTGGTGCCTTCCGAGCTAGTCTAGTTCAGAGCTTAGATGTCACAGCCAATATCTGGAGTCTATCCAAACAGCGAACGTGCCTATCAATGATGTACTACTGGGCACAAAAGCTCCTGGGATGCGAGTTCTAGGACAAACGTTTATCGTAGCTCCACCTCGCCACCCAGTCACCTGATATTGTATGCAGGCATTAAAGGCCCAAATGCTCCTTCCTCTCATCACAATATCAGGCGACTGGGTAGCGAGGTGGAGTTGCAATGAATGTTTGTTCTAGAATTCGTGTCCCGGAAACTTTTGTCCCCAGCAGTACATTCTGAAGGGCAAATCCCTTAGGTGTCACCAGTGTCACAGCTTATTACAAACCCCAACATCGAGGCTGTACGCCAGCAAACGAACTAACCAGCAGCCTTTTTGCACACACATGAGAACAGTAGCAGATGAAATTAATATGCCACTTAATGACTGCCCAACAGAATACATGAACGATGCACCAGCTCCCTGGTTTACTGAACCTACTGAATGTGATAAATTGTTCCTGGCTATTTATAAGAGGAATAGCCCCTTGCAAGCCATTCAAAAGCACTTTCTGTCCCTTCAAGCAAAATGCAATTGTGAAGAGTTCCACACTGATTGATTGAAATGCACAGATTCTGTTATGCCTGCGATTGTTGGAAAGAAGTTGTCGGTAACGCAAGCCATAAATAACGAAACAACTACCTTCACTACTCAAACAGTCACAATTCTCACAGTCCCAGATAAAATTTAGGAAACAGAGTAATAAAATCTGTTACATATGTAGGCTCACCCAAGTGTTGTCTCAGCCGTTTTGGGTGCACTGAGAAATATCAACGCGTTTCATGGAGTCGTTGAATAGAGGCCACCAAATAACATTCTGCTGGGTTCCTAGCTAGCTGCTGAGAAAATACTTAAAAATGAAGAAGCTGACAAGGCTACAGCATCTGCATTAAAAAAATGGGACCTATTCATACATACTATCCACAATCCTTGCCAAGACTATATAGACATTGCATAAAACATAGAATAACTTAAACGTGGCAAACTAAATGGAATAAAAAAAAAGAGAGTAAGCTATCTGATATTAAAGGGCAAGCTCAGGGGTTTTTTTGAACATTTTCAGGTGGTAATTGCATCACAATCCTCAGAGTCCCCTCTCTCCGTAACAAAAAGCTGTTTTTCGTTATCCTGTGTAGAAGTATTTTAAAGCAGCAAATAGTAGAAAACTGAAGTCAGTACTGGCTTTCAACCAAACCATCACATCAAGGATACTGTCACAAAATCTATTGTGTGCAGTTGACCGGTTAAACTGGCGACTGCAAGTGATAGCTTGGATCAAAATTTGTCAGAAAGGAGTGAAAATTACCTTGTAATTTTTTCCTTCATTAAATGTAGGGCGAATACTGACAAGCGTGCAAACTGCGATGTCACACACATAAGGTTGCTTGTAGAAACCGCCCTGACTGAGACCACAAAAATGGGAAATTTTTTAATTATTTGTACTGCAACAAAATGCTCCCTGGCTGCAAAACTTGGCACAAAAGATCAGAAGATTGTGCAAAATGCACCCAGAGTTTCAGTAAAATTCATGGAAGTAAAAAGAGACTAAAGTTTTCCTTTAAACCTCAGCAGCAGCTTAAAAATTGGAGGGAACATTTAAGCTCAGTCTTAAGGGCACGGCGTGATAGTGTTAATGCCCATATGTGCAGAATTGTTCATTCTCTACTTTTCATCCATAGGTCCCTGGGACTCCTCACACCACTCCTGGCGCAGTGGTACAGCGATTAAGCGATGCGCCACTGCCCTGCGATGGCAGGGGCTGCCACCGGTAGGGCTTGTGCGACCCAGGTTGCTTTTCCCAAGCGATCTCTTGTGACCAATCATTAATTTGACCGCCACCTGCCATGGTAGTCAGTCTGCTCACAATCCGGTGGACAGATTGTGATGACGCCACATGGTTAATTGACCTAGGTGGCCCACCTAGGTTGCTTCTACGATTTTTCCCCCACGACACCGCTACATCCAGATTTTCTGCAGAACGGGAGTCTTAATGCTCTCGCGTTAAAACTGGCATTGTTGAAATGGCTTTGACAAGACAGAGGACAGGCCATACATTCCGGATGCACTCATATGTACTCACCTCAAACTCTTTTTCTGAATGTGATAAATGTGGACATAATGGCTCTGTTGTGAATCTCATTGAGTGTAATCAACATCAGAGCTATCGCAGAATTTGGTTTCCTAAGTGTACAAGCAATGCATCCCAATTAACCCTACACTTTTCTTTACACTTATTTCACTAATTACAAGACAGAAACACTCACCTTTTTAAAGTAAATAGTTTCTTTACAATCCACCTCTTTAAAGTGAACAGCTGACACGAGCTCGGAATTTTATGCCATCTGCACAGTGCACAATTTTGAAGCTTTTCATTTTTGCAGAAATTTATGCTATGGCTGCTTTTATTATTTAATGAAAGTCACTAATGGCTATATAAAACTCATTACCTATCATAAATGTATCACCTTGAGATTTTCCCATGTCAGTTTCTGGTGCTCACTGATCATCATCATCAATTCATTGGGCACTGTGTGAAGTGGACTAAAATAGCATCCTTAGAAGGCTCATGAATAATAATATGAATGGTTATAAGTAAAGGAAAGGTGCATTAACTTCCTCACTCTTGGCGAACACCTAAGCTGTTCAGAGAGGGAAGGGACGAAGGAGGGCGTGAAAAAAGGAAGACAGAAGAAGACACCGTAGTGGAGAGGTGAAGGATAATTTAGACTGCCTGGGGTTCTTTAACATGCACTGGCATCTCACCTCAGATGGGTGTCTAAAGCATTTTGCCTCCATTGAAATATGGCTGCTTCAACCAGGATTTGATTCAATGTCCTTAAGCTCAGTGGCCCAGTGCCCCAACCACCGAGCTAGTGCAGCTCATATGTCCATGTTCCCGCAGGTAGAAATCAAATGAGAGAAGTGTCTTAACACAAGGTTCTTTACATCCTTTGTACACTTATAAAAACAAAATACAAAGGTACCTTAAGTGCTTTGCAGAACGCAGTGCAGAATGTTTTGCTGCAGTTTTCTTTATTCAATAGCTGAAAGCTAGTTGAAAGCATTTTAATGCTAGCTTAAAGCACAAAAAAGACGTCCTAGTCCATATTACAGAAACACTACCTGCTTTTAGCGGTACCTTTCACAACACATTGCTTTCTTTTTCCGACTTGAAAATCAGCTGTAACTACAGTTGGACACAGGTAAAGAAAAAAGCAGCTTTTTCCCATCAACGGACCCTTTCCAGCCAATGGTGTCGGCCAATTCTCATGAACCTGCTGGCATGAGCAGCTGGACACTGCAAAGAATGGAGCAACAATGCAGGGAGGGAACTATCCCCTTTCATCTGCCACTCCCTGCTAGCATGCTAGCAGGTTCATGATAACTGGCCGACGCCAATGGCTGAAAGAGGGTCTTTTGATGGGGAAAAGCCGCTTTCTTCTTGACCTGTATCCAACTATACACAATAAATAATCCAACACCTCGAAATTCAGTGTTAAAATCTCACTGGTACCTAGCACTCTTCCACAGCCGCAGATTTAATTCCATCCTGCAACTTATGTGCCTTGCAAATGCATACATGTAGAGGCTGTTTCACACTTAAAGGGAAACTGAGAGTGCCTGGCCGCCGCCCTTTGCGAAGCGCTGCTGCCGACAGCCGTGAAGAATCGGCAGCAAGGTGCATGCGCAATATGCACAGCCGGTTGCTCTTTCCGTGCATGTGCCAAGTGCCCCCTATTCTCACCGGCTCTCGGCAGGAGCGCCCCTCGAAGCGTGGCGGCCATGTGCTCCCAGTTTCCCTCCAAGTGTGAAACAGCCTGTACACAGAAAAGGCATAACTCAAGCGAATTCCTCCAACCTAGCATTAAAATATTGAAAGTCTGCAATGTTAGACAGTGCATGGGTCAAAAGCTGGATTGGTATTAAATTGTTTCATTACTGACTGGGTACTTGTACAAATTTTTAAAAGAGCTGCTATGTTATATAGTACACAACACTAGTGCACCCGTGTTGTGCAAGATTAGTTACTTCGGTCTTCTTCTGCACACAACTGCTGTGGTCCGCTTCCAAATAGAGACAACAATCGAATGGAAACGCAAGACCCTCAGCATTTTCCCAAATTTTGAGTGCACAGCTGTAGTGAAAGGTTAAGAACCACTGAAATACCCGTCATCAAAACTGCCACTTTTTGTTTTTAAGGCTTTCCTTTCTTTTTGAGCATTACACTTTGTCGAGATGTACAAGGCAAGGCCCAGTACAGCATGCGCATGCTCCTAATGCTCGTGTCAACCACATATCATCATGCAATGTTTCTTCCTTTGGGGCAATACACTAAAGAATCTGTTCCCTTTTTCACTCACAAAAGAAAGCTTAAAATGGCAGAACATTCAGGGGTACAACAAAAACTAGACCAGAATGATGCAAGGCAGTAACGACGGCCAGGGGCTGAAATATACATGGGCAACAGGCAAACAGGAGTGTTCAAGCACTCTCGTGCCCTTCGAATAAGCATGTCAGCATGTCAAGGTGGATCAGAAGGCTGGTTTAGGCAAGTTGGTCAGTGGTTGTATTAACTGTTTATGGTTTATGGAGGTTTAGTGTCCCAAAGCAACTAAGGCTATGAGAGACGCCGCAGAGAAGGGCTCTGGAAATTTCGACCACCTGGGGTTCTTTAACGTGCACCAACATCGCACAGTACATGGGCCTCAGCAATTTCGCCTCCATCAAAATTCGACTGCCGCGGCCGGGATCGAACCCGCGTTTTAGGTCAGCAGCCGAGCGCCATAACCACCGAGCCACCACGGCGGTCAGTTGTATTAATTGTGCTGCATGAAACAAACTGAGACATGATGCACAAATGACATGAACAGACACCTAAATGACGGGAACCAGTTTATGTCACTTATTTTTTTGTTTGGGGTTGCAGCGGCTAAACTAGTCTATGTTGTTCATGCGTTTTTTCGCTTGTTTTGTGCCGCACAGTCAGTATGCTGCAGTGTTCAGCAGCACTTTCAATTTGGTGCAAGCTGCCTTCAGAAACAACAAGCACGAGAGTTGGCAATGACAAGTCAACAAATTTCTTCAAGTGAACCCAAGCAGGCTTGTGCCAGATGACCCATTCAAAGTCAGCAGCTCTCCAGGAAGATCTGATAGGCATCAACTATGGCTTCTTTGTGGTGACTGAATTATTTTACTTGGTTCTGCACAACAAAATGTTTCTTGGCTGCTCACGAGTGCATCGATATGTCAGAAATCGCAGCCTCCAAAAATGTTTGCAGTGTCTCAGTGAAGGCTTTTCTGGACAGCCAACAGCCCAGCATTTAAATTCCATGACTGCTAATTCTGACAACTGATTTTAAGAGCAAAAGCATGCGCCATACATAGGACCATGTGTTGCACTCATGTTGTAAGACGTATCAGCCAAAATCAATTGCACTCTGAAAAAATTTATTCATCAGCCTAGGTATTGCAAAGATATTTAAATAGATATGCAGATGATTTCCTAGTCTTCTTGTTTTGCTAGTTTTTAACGATAACAATGCTTTTATCATTAATCATATCTTGGAGTGGCCTAAGTGCTTGATACAAGGCTGTGCATTCTGCCCTTCAACAAGGACAATTCCTTGAAGATTTTAGATAATTTCTTTTCAGCTCAGACAACTATGCCTGTTGATGCTTTCTACCCTTACATTCTTCGCACTGAAAGCTTGTTAAATGCAGCATGGCATCATGCTCTACCATGCGCTTTCACTCATGAATTAGCAGTTGGAAGTCTGCACCCGTGGTCGTTTTCGATTCTGTCTCCTGTCCGGTCTTATTCGAGCAGTTCTACATTTTATTGAACTAAGTACAACACTTGCACTGTGGGCATAGTGCACAGAATACCCCTCAGTTCTGGTCATGTTTATATTTCCCATACGGTGGTAGCCTAATGACAGGGTATTAATTGTTTCCTTAATTCATGCAGTAGAGCGCACTTGTCTTCCCACTGCAAAAACTGTTGGTGCCATCCATTACCTACTAGCACTCAGGTAGCTGAACTTGCCACAAACAGGCTGGCAAGTTCTTGCCTCGATGATGCAAAGGATTGGATACAGTATGTGTGTTAGCATGGCATCCCGCCACGCAATATATTGCTGCAGTTAATTTGTTCCCACTCCCAACTTCTGTTTTGCTTCCTCCTATTCAGACTTTCTAGTCGTACATATTCTCAGCGCAATAAAGACAAGTACCACAAAAAGAAAGACAACACGGGCGCTACTTAAAATGGGTCACCAAAACGGTGGCCTAGTGGTCAGAGTATCTGCCTCACATTCGGGGCGTGCTGGGTTCAATCCCCACTGCCACCGTTCAATCACTGGTTTTCTAACAGGTACATCCCCTAGCCTGGTGCTCAGCTCTTCTGGGGCAAAATGTTTGGAAAAGGACCTTTGACCAACCCCTCTTCTTCACAAATCATTAATGCGAAAGCATTGTAGGCTCATCAGTCAGAAAATCCGGCACTGACCGACTGTCCACACGAAATGGACTGAAAACCCCTAATGACCTCATGACGTCACTGGCATTGCCTACATCGTCAGGAAAGAAAGAAAAAGAAAATTTATTCCCAAGTGGGTTCCGAACTCAGGCCGGCGTGAATAGATCAGTTTCGCTCACCACTTCATTAGAGCACTACGCCATCACAGCAGCGCAACACCCCGAGTGCATGCTTTCGCATTCACATCACTTAAGTAGTCTTAGGTGCACTCCGTAATTTTTTGATCCCCGAGTGACTGAAACCCACCTTGTGCTTTAGTAAAGCCCATTGGCCAGTACCGACTCGCCCAAATTTCCATTTTACACTTTCTAAGAATGCTACTATGCATGTGTATTTTTGTTCCCCTTTGAACAGTGCTTTAAAAAATGTTAGTTGCACGTAACGCCTATTCCTCCTCTCTTCTTCCATCCCACCTATCTAGACTAAAGGTTTTCAAAATTGGTGCAAATAAAGATACTTCATTTCCCTTCACCCCGACTGCTAGTTACTATTACTTGCAAATGGCACATGAAATGTGCAGGAATTACGCAAAACTATACCACAGTCTTGACTACCCTGTTTCTAGAAAATTAGGCCAAAGCTAAAGAAACAGTTTTGCAGCTGCTTTTTGGTAAGATTAGCTTCATATGCAAAGCTAAAAGAAATATTCACGACTACTGCCTCTTGACTGACCACAACTGCCCAAATTGCACCAGGTTCAGGAAAACTTCATTAAAGGTGAAATGCAGTCTTCAAGTTGCAAGGAAGATGCACAGAGAAAGAGCAGTCGGACTTAAATACATTCAAGTGTGTTGAGACTGGTCTTACAGCATGTGATGCCATTCATATGCTGCTGCTGTGGCCACAGTACAAATCTGTCATGACAGAAATAAGTACGAAAGAAACAAAACATTTATTCTCTTGCTTTTGTTGATTACTTGACTTGGTCACTGCACATTCACAACAAGCATCACTGACAAGGTTTAGAGATGGGAAGCCGTGTACAATGGCCAGTCTGAGATGACGGTCATCATCTCACTGGTAGTAGAGCTCCAGGTTCATGCCATCATGAATTTCATCTGGTGCACACTGTTAAGACATTTCACATTTGCAGCATAATGTAGAACATTCAATGAACAGTTAAAAACACTGTTCTCTACTTTTCACATTGAGTTTTAGATTAGCTACATATCCGACACAGCATAGTAATTGATACTAGTGCATTTCTGTGGAATTTGCCCACTTTCATAATCCAAAACCTTTAAGTAAACTTACAGTCCTATGTAATGTTGATAGACAGCTCAATGATCTGTTAGCACAATGAAAGAGTGCCTGATATAATGAAAGCGCATAGAATCACTCTAAATATTTACAGTTTCATTAACAAAGCAAGAAGCAGGTTTATATACAAAAATATAAGTTTTGCGCCATGCTGACATAGCACCACAAACAAGAGGTGGTTATCAATAAAAATGAAGAAATGAAGCACGGTATCGAAATGTGAAGTTAAAAGCATAAATAAAACGAGCCACAGCACTAACATTTCGCAGCACTATGTTCATACTAACCTTCTGAATATCTTTCAGAACCACGATTACTGTAAATGAAATCTAAAGCAACTACTCAGTTCAGCACAAAACTTTGCATATCAACACTTAGCAGTTTTCTTTTTAAGGATACAATCGTCCAGCTTGATGTTGTCCTTGAAGACTGTGTACCTGAACAGAAAAAAATTGGTTGTAATTAGTAGGAGCCTGAGCGACACAAACTATGTATGCAAAGTAAAATTAGAAGGCAACTATAGGGATTATTTGATGCTAACATACATAAATCGAACAGTTACTGCATGCTTCCCCCTCAGCCTCAATCCTCCACACCAAACTAGCAGCTATGTGGTGTGTCGTCCATGTGAAAAGTCGGGCGTCTGCATATACATATGGCAAGAACTGAGGCGACTTTTACAGGCAACTCTATGTTTGTTACAGCCACTGACTGGTACCTGCTCTGTGCTTGGTGGACAAAAATATGTGACTTCTTTTTCATAGTCAGTCTCAGACATTACCCTATTTTCTGGTCTATAAGTCGTACCCCCATAAACACAGTTTTTCAGCGAGAAATCGCACATAAGTTGCACCAGTGACGCACCTGTTCATATGGTAAGTGCTATAAAAACATTCTGAGGATCCCTTCGCCAGGGAGTAAGAGGAAAATACATGCTTGCGGCAGCTGCTGTATGCAAACAATTCTGAAGATCTGACCAGCGTGCTTTCTCCCTGCAGTCTGCCTTTTTTGTTGGCTTCACTGACCGGAGTGTCCTTGTGGCTTTGCGACCGTCCTGGATAATTTTTTTGCTCAAATCAAACTGTCTCCCTGCTGACTGCTTCCCACTCTCTAGCGCATATTCAAAAGCATGCAACCTGAATTTTGCATTATAGCTCCTTCGCCTCGTAGGTGGTGCCATTGTGTCAAGTTGAGCAAAAACTACTCCCGATGAATGTGAAGCCATATCGATGCAACGCTGAAATCAAAACTTTCAGGAATATGGCTGGACCAGCTGGACTAGATGTAGCAGCGGCGCACGCTTTGTGTCAACACTGCATTCAGTCACGTATTGGCGAAATTATGTGGTTCTACCCAAAGATAACATTTTAAAAATAACTTGATTTTTTGCTCTTTTATATATCAATTTTCTTTTCAAGCACAGCTGCTGGGAACATGGCGTAGCCCGATGGTGCACCAGTTTTCATCGTATATAAGTTGCACCACTGTATAAAATGCACTGATGAAAAATTCAGTAAAACAAAGCAAGTTATGCACTGGATACTACAGTACATTGAGTTTCTGTTTGCAGTTGCTAGCTTAGCTATTAATGTGAATGCAAAAGTTTTGCTGAAAGCATTTGTAACATCAATGGCATATCCCATAAAAGGCTGCTTGTGGCGACGCATAATTCAATTTGATTTACTATTTTCTTTTTTGCCATTTTAAATGCATTTTACTTACTGTATCACTCCATGCAATGAAGCAGCAGCTCTAAAGTACAAAGTGAAATTGTTAACTAAATGTGCTCAAAAACACCCCAGAATTGCCTTAAAGGGATACAGGAGACAACTGCATCCAACATTTGTTCATAGTAAAACTAGATTTTACGGCTCTTTCTAGCTATGTTTATTTCTGTCCAGCAGCAAAAGATGACCTTATTGCTGAGAAAACTGCATTTAAAAATCCTCCCATCACTTCATTCAAATTCACGACCTCAGCACCAAAAAGGACTCCATAATCATCGCTTGAAGGTAGATGGCGGTGTAGCCTGGCCTCAGGGATCTGTGCGCATGAAACATGGTAACAGCCCTAATCCATTAAGACAGGCTAATTTTAATTTGTCCTCAGTGTCCCTTCTAAGTTAACTTTTGGTCCTAAAAACTCAGTCTTCTTCAAATAACTAAAAATGAACACAGTGTCGACAGCTGGGCTAATGTGCTCTGACAATGCGTTTATCAAAACGTGTGCACTGTGTATATATGTGTCGGACATCACACTCAGTTTGCACATTTGTATGTAAACTCAAATTCCTCATGCAATGAGTGAATTCACATGCTTCACAAGAGGTGTCCTGTGTACCAATTTCCTTTGACATGGGTACCGCTACTTTTTACTGTGCACACATCTGTGCACTTGCCCTTGACCATGTCCAGCCATGCTCTGTGCACTTGCCCTTAACCATGTTCAGCCGCACTCATGTGCTGTTGGTGTTATCACAGTGCACTACTCTCTTCCGTATTGCACTGCTTCCTTTACCCTTTCCCTTCACAACCAATCTGTTCTCGAATGTGTCCATATGCTCTCATCACGTAAATCTAGAGTCATGTCTGCAAATGTTGAACGAGACAACTGCAGAAATGCATGTGCCGTTCCTCTCCTCATAACTGTCTCTTCCTTGCAACGTTAACTTTTCCTGACCTTGAGTGTCTAAGTGCACAGGTTGCACTTTACACGACAGTTACTGCGGTATTTCTCTGCTCTTCTGCTTCCAAGAGCCCCACAAAAGCCCATCTATTCTATTTATGCTTGGGATGAGAACAACAACCAAAGTTTCCACTCAATTTGAAGTCCGTATTGGCTATCACCAGTAAAAGTTACATGGCAGCCGGCTACTACCCGCAGAAAGACTAGCTTTAGAAACCAAATCTTAAAGTGGTTAGAGCAGGACACTACGATTCCAAGTATCAACAGTAATCCTACACTACACATATCGTCATTTCTAAGTGCCTCTTCTATATTGTATTCATCCAAAAGTACTGCCCTTCACCTGCATGCCCAGTAAATGAAGACATGCAGACCAGCTCCAAACGGCACAGGAAAATCACAAGAATTATTTTGGCAACATGTTACAGGAACTGAAATTTGCTGCCATTACAGTCCTTCGTGAGAGATTAATACAGCAAATCATTTGACAAACCCGCCAAAAGCCTATCCAATAAAAAAAATTTTTTCCCCAAACACTGCTCGAGTTTATATGCTGGGTGAACAACTATCCAACATATGGTGGCAGAAAGGTGCCTGTGAGCGTATCATAAGTATGATAATGCACCATTATCGAAATTCTGATAGCTGCACTTAGGACAAATGTGATGAAGTACTTTTATTAATTTTCACTTTTTGTTGCTGAAAGCAATGACAATGAGACAAGATGAGATGAGATTCGCTATGACTGTCACTTCCAAGTATTGCCACAAACATGCAAAACCTATATTCGCCGTGAGGTCGACCTATTGGTGGCGGCCCCATTGCTCTTCTAGTGTGGACCAGCAGTCGGCGGTGCTCACAGGAAACGTGTGCGGCGGCAGTTATCTCCCATGTTTACATAGAGTTTTCTGCCAAAGAAAGCTACACTTCGGAGTGGATAAGTGACATACTGCTTAAAATGTTCCAATTTTGCACAAAAAAACGTAGAATCGGCAAACATTATGGGAAAAAAGAGCAGATTGTAGGAAAACAGGACTGGATGTAAACACATAGTTCTTGTTTTGTGATCTGTGATTTGCTCATATGTTTTGCATGCATTTGCTGTGAAGCACGCTCATGAGTCTGATATTTTTGTTGTATCACACTTGCTTAATGGAAGTTTTGTTTTTTGTTTACCTTTTCACCACTGTGCGCACCACTGCCTGTCTGTGCAGAAGTCACTGCTATACGGTTGACAGACAGGCAAATTTAGAGTAACTTTCAGCGAATGCACTTTGCCTCGTGAAGTATCACCATGGAGACACAGTGCTACACTGGGAAGAAAAGTGCCACTCAGAATTACAGCAACATACTATGCATGCACAGTGCCTCCTCCTATATTATTTGAGGCGAAGCTGCTGCGCCTGTTTTCCATGACAGGTGCATCCTTGGGCGAAGACACGATAAACTGTAGGACATGTTAGGCGCTGTGTTAAAATCTAATCCCACACAGATGTGTGCTTTCTGCGCTGACCTGCCTCATGAAAGGAGTCATGGACTGGTTTGCTAGCACCCTTGAGTCGAGGACAATGTGGATTAAATGCAGCGCTGACAGCATACTGCCCGGCAGGCGTGTTACAGACGATGAACGCACATCTACTTTAGCTAGAAGATGCCTGCACTGCCTGTACTGCTCCGAACTATTCCCCCAAAATAAGATCACCCTGGCAATGTTCAGGAATTTTTGCTGAAAAGGGAAGCTGACTGTTCACATGTAAGGTGGTGGGAATCGCCAAGAGCATTCGAGAACAGGCTTTGTAACAGGCAAAAATTCGATTTAGAGCAGCTTATGTTTTGTAGCAGGAGCAAGACACTGAGAAATAAGGCAGAAATGAGATTATACAGGATGTTTCACCTAACTGGTGCCAATGCTTAAAAAACAACACGCTGCCTGCAGATCTGAATCAGTAGCCGAGGGTTGTAGGCAGTCGTCTTGACCAGGTCCGCATATTTTTCAATGCATCTAACTTCCCAATTGCTCAACAAAGATAAATTAGCTAACATTTGTATCGTTAAGGCTGGTGCAAAACTTCATTTGTGAAAGCTGGAGAGAAAGTTGAGAAATGCCCATTTCAGTTTTCTTCAGTTTAAATTTACTGCTTTCTTTATTTAAGCTTAAACTAATGCCTGCGAGATTTGAAAAGTGTCATGTGATTGTTCACTCCCAAGTCACACTTTTAACTGGCACCCTCAAACCTGCCCTGATTGAAGGAGATCGATTGTGAGAGCCACAATTAATAATGGGTCACAGCGATCATTCCGAGATGATCATGGGCATTTTGCTTTGGCAGCATTACGATGCTGCAGACTGTACAGTGAGCAGCCCTGGTGCTCTGCGGAGCAATTCAGTGCCATCTAATGTTAGGCTCTGGGTTTGACCTATGCGTCCTGTGCACATGAGCGGCAATAACAGAGGGATGCCTGCTCATTGTTTCCTTGTCCAGTACCCGCCTTGCGAGCTCGTTTCATGCTGCCGGGACCGCGCTGCCTGCATTTGTGACGCTGTGATGGTAGCCAGGGCGTCGCCATGCCGCCGTGTTTCATGAGTGTAACGAGCCAGCCAGGCAAGCAAGCGCGAGTGATAGCAGATGATCGCGTGTTTCTGCACCCAAGTTCCTAGATCTGTACGGATGCCAAATGCAGTGTCCCTTGTAGCTGATTAAACAGTGCAAAGACACGCCATCAAACAATACGCCTACAATGCATGGTGTGTGGTGGCAACGCACTAACCTTACACAGACAAGACGAAAACAGACATCAAACAACCGTCTAGGCCCAGTACTCGCACTCTCAGCCTAGTGTGTATTTGAAGCGCGTGATCACCTGATATCACATGCAAAGTGCACTTGGTTTTGAAACGCGCGCTCACCCGCTATCACTAGCATTTGCTTGCCTAGCTGCCTCGTGATTTGTGCGAAACGCGTTGGTTTTCCGGTCGCTGTTACCTGTTACATATCATTCAGCGCAGCCCTGATGGCGTGAAGCGCAAGCACTGAGAGGGAATGAGACCAAGAACCCACGGAAAGGCACTGCTTAATTTTGGCCGCGCATGCGCACGGGACGCATAACTCAAACCCAGAACCTAAAGTTAGATGGCGCTGACTTGTTCCACACAGCACCGTTGGTGCACTCTAGACAGGGCTGCTCACGACTGTACTCATGCTATAGTGGCCACCAAACCCACCCTAACCATGCCATATAGCAGAGATAATTTCCTGCACTCCAATATGGCCATGCCTCTCACAATGCTTTGTTGCACATGCATGGCTTTTGACTCAAAGAACAGCACCATTTTCCTCTGCTCATGGTCTCGGACTTGCCAGGCGTATATCATGCACTTCACTGCTTCCCAAAATATTTAATTAAAGGGACAATGAGGACAGAAAAGTTGGCCTGTATCAACAGATTACTTTGTTCTAATGACAAAGGCTTTCATTGAAAACGGAGCTCTTATAATCTAGAAAAGGCAAAAAAAAATCAAAAACAAATGTAGCCACCACCAGCTGATTTCAAGACTAGAGTTCGTCGCTAGTTTTTTGGGCGCGGATCCCAGAGGTTAGGCTACACCACATCATCCTTCAAAACAGTGATAACAGAGTTATTTTGCAGTATACGAGACGAGTTTGAGTTGAGTGGCAAAAAAACATTTAAATGCCATTTCTCGAGCAATAAACTTGTGTTCTGTTGTTGGACGAGCATCAACACACCAAGAAAGAAATTCGACCTTTACTGTGAACAAAAAAATATTAAGTGTTTTTGACGAAGAGACTCAGTTCAGGCGATTTTTTCTTGCACTGAGACTATAATTCAAATTGTTAATTTTGGGGTTTAACATCCCAAAGACGCATAGGCCATGAAGGACGCTGCAGTGCAGGGCTGCAGAATAATTTAGACCACCTGGGGTTCCTTAACATGCACTGACATTGCACAACACATGGGTGCCTTTGCGTTTCGCATCCACAGAAGAGTAGCCGCCGCGGCCAGGATTGAACCCAGGTACCCCGGCTCAGTAGCCAAGCGCGCTAACCACTGAGCCGCCGTCGTGGGTTCATAATTCACAAGCTCACAAGGTCACAAGACAGAGGACACCTGGTTAAGGCCGATCCCAACGACAGATGAAATCACCAATTCTGACCGCGGAAAGAGCACTACGTCACCCGACGTCACTGGCTTCGCCTCTGTCGGCTCGCTCGGAGATGAAGGCGCACTCTCAAGATTTGTACTCCTGAAAGCGCAGCAGCTCAGGCAGCAGTGTGAAACCCTCACACCCGTTTTTGGCTTGCGAAGCCTGCGCCATCCATGGACAAGGCAGAGCCAGTGACGTCAGGTCACGTGGCGCTGTGTCAGCATCTGGATGAAACTGATTTGGTCCGTCGTGTAAATGGGCCTTTAAGAACACAAGCTCGAGATCATGAGTGCACAGTGCGGTCATGGTACGCCAGCCCCATCACTGCACGTGCTGCATGCAACATGAACTCCTATTTATATGAACAGACTTTCTACCCCGAAAGTTTGAATTATGTGGCTCTACTGTGAAAACAGACCGAAGTAGTTGCTCATTAGCATCCATCCAACCACAGCCATACAGCTACAAAGGAAAGACAAACAGATTGCACAGAAACCTTGCAATTGAAGAAAAATTCGTCCTGGTCCGGATTACAACGAGCATGAATGACGTCCGTGATATAGAGGTATCAGCAGCAACACATGCGGAACCTTACTCGTGGGCAAACATTTACCCTACGGGACAGGGGATGATGCTGTGCAAGCACTACATAAGGCTCTTCAAAAGCACTTTTTTTTTTGCATATGCACTCGCCGTGTTCGCTTCGGACAATGTTGGCAGCGTCGTTGAAGCAGATATGCAAAACGCATGCATGCCGTGTACTAACAGTAAGCGGTACGTATAGGGCTAACACCTGAAACAAGGCAGATTTGGACTTTGTAATACATCTGTCTCGTCATGCACTGAGAGAAGAAACCACACTCAAGCCTGCGCATTTTCAGCGGTTACCTCTGCCACCTTGCATTTGCCGCAGTTCTCGGTTGCTGGAATGGCATTTTGGTGCAGCACTGGCTGAATTTCCTCAAAAATCATGGATTTGTACCAGCATGTAGCAGGTTTAATGAATTAGCGCAGGTTGGTGCAACTGGCGCAGCATTCCCACCACTGCATGTACAATGTAAAGAGTGTTTCAGAGAGTTCACCGAACTGACTATGAGGCAAGTGCTCTTGCAGCCAATGTCAGTGAAGTGAATCATGTAACATTGTGCGAATGATGTTAAACTTGGCCGTGTGAAGGATTATTACACACTCATTAAAATTCAGGAGTTTCTGCAATTAGTTTTTCCTGTGCAAGCTACGAAAAAGACGCTGCGAAGACACTGCACATTACTGCACATGAGGAGTGCAGTTAGACTCACGCATGGAGCTTTGAGGGAATGAAGATTTCTTTAGCACTGTAATTTTCCGACAGGGATTTCAGTCTTATGCAAAATAAAATTTTGGGGATATTTGCAAAGTAGGTAACAGAAATAAAACCTTCCATACTAATTCAATGTCCCGAAAGAAATGGATTGTCTTCGTATTCATGTTACTATCAAGAGCTATTACTCTTCGCCAAGTTCACGCCGCCAGGCAAGGAGGGAAGCGAGGTAGTTAAGCGCGCATGATATTCAGTGCTATTGTTACGCTCCACAAACTGACATGTCATATATGTTGCTCATGTTCTTCACTTAACTTTTACTGTTCAGAAACAATGGGCTTAAGAGAGAAAGCACTACCACTTAGCCGAATAGCAATGTTACTAGGCTGACAATGGCATATATTTATCTAGTTGGACCATAGCCCTGTTCACATGAACCTGATAGCGTCAGGTCGAGACAGGAGTCGGGCTGAGCAAGGCCAACCCAACTCAACGACTGCACGTTTACATGAACTCGATTTTAGCGAGTCGAGACTGGTTCAACTACAGTGACACCAAGCATTGAGCAGCGCACTGCGAGCGAGCAGTGGCAGCCTAAAAGATTGCAACACGCCACCGCTCTCTCAGAGGCACAAGCAACAGGTTCGCATTTATCCTCTCCCCCACTATCTTGACTCTCCAATTCGACAGCGTTTACAACAAGCACATCGGAGGCCGCCACGGTGGCTGAGTGGTTATGGCGCTCGGCTGCTGACCCGAAAGACGCGGGTTCGATCCCGGCCACGGCGGTCGAATTTCGATGGAGGCAAAATTCTAAAGGCCCATGTACTGTGCGCTGTCAGTGCACGTTTAAGAACCCCAGGTGGTCGAAATTTCCGGAGCCCTTCACTACGGTGTCTCTCATAGCCTGAGTCGCTCTGGGACTTTAAACCCTCATAAACTAAACTAAACTAAACAACAAGCACATCGGGGCAGGGTCGAGTTGAGTCAACATACTCCTTGCTGCAGAGTTGACTAGACCCGACCAATTGACTCCCTAACCAACTCGGCGTGCGCTTACAGGAACCCAGTAACCAGTTTTCGACCCAATAAGTCAACTCAACCCGTCCCTATCGGGTTCATGTAAACACCGCTCATGTAACATTTGCGGTGACATTTAAGTTCTTGGTATGATGTGAATCCTCAAACGTTTTAACAGTTGCCTGAGGCAAAATTTTCTCACTGCTACGAGACGGATGTGTAGCAGCCATCAAGTTTAACAGCAAAAAAGCATATATAAATGCCTTACATGTACCTTTCAAAAGTGAGAACAAAATGCCAAAACAGTTTGATCACGCATAAAGAGGGCACAAAACGGCCCGGCGCATTGGCCCGTTCAAGCTGCATTCTACTTGGCAGCAGTCTGTCAGTATCCCAACCATAACTGATGAGAATATTAAATCGCAGACCAGCTGCATTCAGTTGTATGGCCAGCAGCTACCTGTTCATTTTGTTTTGACATGGCACCTAACGCCATCGCCGCAGTATTTGGGGCATCGCGTGGCAAGGAACCTGAAGTGCCAAAGACCAAGGTAGGATGTCACGATCCAGCGTGACATACTTAATATGGACAATTATTGCCTTCATTATAGCGTAGGATGATAGCGCGTTCACATCGATTTCACAAGAGGCAGACGAGTAAACAGGAGTGCACTGAAACAGTGAAACAACAATCACCAGAAATGTGTGCCGTACGCGTGCAGGTAAACGTTGCTGGCCAGCAGACGACGTGAGCAGGCATCTGCACTAATGAAGGTTCGCCGCTGTGCTGCAATATGGCGACTCTGCTCGATCTTGCGGCCAATGCTATAGAACCTTTCATGGCCTTGCAAAAAGCTCTAGTAACACTTTGCCTGCAACCAAATGGTACTGAAGAAAACTTCTAGCTCTGAGATGTTTTGCCTGTTTTTTTGTTTGTACTGTTTGTACAAAATACCAGGACCAGTAATGAAACTATTCATGCAAATGAGCAAGCTCAGGTTTCTTAGCAAAGATGAAAGAGAAGCATGTATTGCTGTTTAGGTATGTACTAAAGGGACCCTGAAATGATTTCGATGGGCTTATTATAGTGCAAGAGATCTGTAAAGGTGGTCTTTGTGAGTATTCGAGTCAAATTTGAAAGCTCTGTGTGGGCCCTAAAGTTTTAGAAATAATTTTTAAAAGCAGCTTCTCGCAGTAGCTCCCCTACTCAATGACGTCAGTGGGCAGTCTGGGCAAGCCTTCACTCTCTCTGTGGGCCGCCATGGAATGCTGGTTAGTATGGCTAGCGACAGGTTTTAAGGAATGTGATTCCCTTCTATAATTTAAATTAATATAGAAACTATAACAAATTTTCCCTGGTATGCCAACCACATAATAAGATGGCTTGCACTGCTGTCACAATAGCCACCATCAAGAGGCGTGGTAAAAATCCACGCATTTACGTAATACAGTCATCACCAGCTGCACCGTGGACGTCTGATGGAAGATACCATGCACATTGAAACTGATTCTGAAGGCTTTCCTAAGACGCCCTAGGCATCTAAGGTGCACTGCCAGAGTGCGGTCTACAGCACCAAATAGAGCCATGCAGCAAACTGTATTTCATCATTTTTCTATGCAGTTCATGGTAGTTACGATTTCCTTATAAATTGTTCACTACAAATGTAGCTGATACTGCTTTTTATTTTTTGATCTGTACGCACACGGAAGTAAACAGGTTCGAACCGTTGTACTTCCGCATGGGAGCTAAACTAGAATTCAACAACTAACTATTAACCAAAGCAAAATCCGGAACACAAACATCCTGGTTCAGACAATACCCTGCGGAAATGTCATGAAAGTTGAAATCAATCACTATAAGGGAGTGATGCGAATCACGGAACGAACACCAGCATGAGAGTCGCCGATATTCTTTCCGCACCGCTCACAATCGCAAACTCTGTGCGTCACTCACAGGCATGATGTGATCAAGATCTGTCGCAGCACAGGCATCGTTCGCGCAAACATGCCCCATGTGTCACACCGAGTAATATCACAGCAATAATAATTAGTAAAGATTCCACCTAAACGCCAATTACTTATAAGATTGGAGCCACTTGCAAAGCAACAAAGCTAAACTCACCATTTCTTCAACACAATCTTCTCCCATCGCGTTCCTGTTTGTGCTGCTATCAGCTTCTTCAGGTCCGCGATTGTGTCGTCGGGGCTGCGTCGTTTTTTTTAAAGAAATCAACTGTTCGACATAATTGTGCTACCATGCTAAGGTTCCAGTGTACAGCAGTTAGGAAACTGATCGCAACAACCAAAAACAGACCACGCAAAAGGATACTTGCACTTGACCCGTACCTTCTTCCCCAGTCTGTCGTTGCATGTGATTTCAATCATTCTTACTACTCTAGCTTATAACACTGAATATGTAACTGCCTGAAATTTAGGCTCCAAAAGTGTGTCTCGGACAAAAAACGCCCACAACGTCCCAGCACGGCTACCAGCAGAACCGCGAAGAGAAGACGCACACAAACGCTTTGCAATGCCTCCTGAAGAACATGCCTGAAGCGTCTCCTCGATTTCAATGGGCCCCGAGATCGCCTCGACATTGCGCAGACTGGCCGCTAGGCGGTGCTAAAAGACGGCCCTCAATTTCGGTTTCAATGGTTGGGAGGCTGTGATGCGCGGCGCCCGATCATGCTGTTTCATCCTTTTGCAGGCTTTGAGCAACAACTTTTATTTTGTTAATGACAAAGAACATGTTTTTGAAGGTCTCAGAGTGCAGCAAATGCCTAAGAAGTCTGAGCTGACTTCCACATAATACTGAAGGAGAATCATCAATTTCGATTTCGAAATCTGAAAGCGTGCTGTGCACGCCGCTCTATCATACCGTTAGGACCTTTTGTCTGCTGCATAACCAGTAACTTTTGGACGGTTTACAACAAAAGGAACATTTTCGAAACATCCATATTGCAACAATTGCTTGAAGGGGCTAGAAATGCCGCAAAATAAGTATTTACGCTGCATGATGGATGGTTGTATATTTTACTGCAGCCAATGGCAAGAAATCAACTACTTCGGACAAGCAAAAAGGGAAAATAATCCATGAGATAGAATAAGGACAGAAGGAAGTCCGGAATTACCTGAGCTCTCAATTGTAGCTAGGTGACCCGTGGGAAAGGACTGCATGGCGCTCAATGGATGGAAGCCGGAGACGTCGCGGTAACCTGCCTGGGGACTCGTTGGCCCGCAGGGGGCACATCCCTCATATCTAAGGTTTTTAGAACTTTGCGAAGTGCGCGTCTGTTACAATCTTGCTGTGGAGCATGGCGAGAGATGTTTCGATCCGGTGAAGCAGATTTTGGAGGGTCCAGCCTGCGCTGTTTCTGGCCATTTTTCCGGAGAGCTTTCGCCGAACGGTACCTCCTTGAATAACGTTGACAAATTTCAAATAAAACCATGCCCCTCTTCTCTATTCTTTCCGCAAGAAACACAACTCATTAGGTTCCTGTGTGATGCACACGCGCACAGTGACTTTGGGAATAACGCAGCAGGCCTTACTGACCGGATTTCTACAAAAGCACGTGCGTTGATGGAATGATAACTGGAACTAGGGGAGTATCAGACATGGCGAGCGACTTGTGAATATTTAAAAAAAAACTGCGCTTGAAGGTACAGACACGTGCGCACTTACAAGGAAAAATGGCATGCGTCGGTGTGATGAAGGCGGCGGAAATCGTTCTTACTGCGGTTTCAAGAATTTTCGGAAAAGAGATTTCTTGTACATCTTCGCAACTGCGTTCTTGTCTGTTATGTCAAGTGCATGGTTTGTTAGCAACGGTTTGATTAACTTCTTGCAGATAATATGCAGTAGTGCTTCCCTGTGGCCGCTGTCCTTGTTCTCACAGGTCAGGACAGGCAAACCCGCGATTTTATTCGCACTATAGTTGTAGAGCAAGCATGTGTCCAGTGGCCTTTGAAGGTGTGTTCGGTCTTTGAGCATGATATCGACGAACTTCTTGAGGCCATGTAACAATCTTCGGAGCGCTGATGTCGGGTAAAAGAGTCCACCCCTGTCTTGGTGGGCAGTCAAAGTGTCTACAGTAGCATTTCCTTGTCTGGAAATGCAAGCAACAAACTGCAGAATAATTTGATGTTGTGTTTGGCTGCCAGTTCTTTCTTTGAATTACCTTGAGCAGTCTTTCCTGGAGTTCTAAGTCGGCAGGAATTTCATGGACCGAAACGCCGGGCTTCTTGTTCCGCTGACTAGACATGCAAAATGTAACGCAACAGCAATGCATTTTCGCTCGCTACTCCCTCCAGCAACTACAGTCATCGACGCGTCACTTGTCAACGGTAACACTAATCACAATCAGGAGGTGAACTGCAAATCATGATCAACGAGTTAGACAGGCAGAGCAGATCGATGGGTCTAAAAATTAACATGCAGAAAACCAAGGTAATGTTCAACAGCCTAGCAAGGGAACAACACTTCACAATTGGCAGCGAGAGCCTAGAAATTGTGACGGAATACGTCTACTTAGGGCAGGTAGTGACAGCTGATCCGGATCATGAAAGGGAGATAACTAGAAGGATAAGAATGGGGTGGAGCGCATATGGCAAACTCTCACAGATCATGAGTGGCAGTTTACCAATTTCCCTCAAGAGGAAAGTGTACAACAGCATAATCTTACCGGTACTCACCTACGGGGCAGAAACGTGGAGGCTAACGAAAAGAGTTCAGCTTAAGTTAAGGACAACGCAGCGAGCCATGGAAAGAAAAATGATAGGTGTAACGTTAAGAGATCGGAAGCGGGCAAAGTGGGTGAGGGAACAAACACGGGTTAATGACATCCTAGTCGAAATCAAGAGAAAGAAATGGGCTTGGGCCGGGCATGTAATGCGAAGGCAAGATAACCGCTGGTCTTTAAGGGTAACGGAGTGGGTTCCAAGAGAAAGTAAGCGTAGCAGGGGGCGGCAGAAGGTTAGGTGGGCGGATGAGATTAAGAAGTTTGCAGGCAAAGGGTGGATGCAGCTGGCAAAGGATAGGGTTAATTGGAGAGACATGGGAGAGGCCTTTGCCCTGCAGTGGGTGTAGTAAGGCTGATGATGATGATGAATCACACCACACAAATAATATAAGAAACAGCGCACCAGAAGGCATGCTTTTTGCTGCAACGGCAGTCACAAGAAAATTCTGTACTGCCTGCGTGTCGTCTGCTAGAGGGTCATCTGACGGCGCCGCTATACGGCGGGCGCGCGCTCTACGGCGGGCAGAAAAACCCCTGACGCTTCAGGCATGTTCTTCAAGAGGCATTACGCTTTGTTACGCCCAGCGTTGTGGGCACTGCAAGAAAAACCCGCTGCTCGACGATGGCTTTATTAGAGGGGGAGAATAATCGACTACTTGCGGTCTCAACTGTAACATAATATCAACAATTCAGTGTATCTTGCTTTTTATTCAATATAATGAGCAATATAATGTGCTGAATAGCTCAAAACAACTGGAAAATTTTTCAAATTTAAGACATTTAGTTTAGGCTACAACAAGTCCGCCTAATAACTTAATAATTTTAAGCTCAATTTCAAATTTAGTCAATTCGGTAATTTTTTTCTCAAGGTAAAGCCTCTCATCTTCATACAGCGCTGTCTAGAACATTAAAACATTTGCTTAACTGCTTTCTCCATAGATGGCGACACAAGTATCTCTTCTCGCCGTTTACGTTGCTGGCTGGCAGCGGTTCGTTCGTTTCATCGCGAAAGTTGATGAAGAAACGTTGTGAGGGTGGATGGAAGTGAGGGTTGGTACACAGAGTTTGAGCGAGCGTCTAAGCAGGGCATGCTAGCGCGCAGCCGCGAGACAGGCGCCATGACGTCATGGCCGTTGGCAACGAGGCTAGGAAAGGAAAGGAGGCAAGAACAGTCGCCCGCGAAGGGAGAGGGAACGCGTTCTCGCAAAACGCATTCGATTAGGGCCGCCTCCGCCGAGCTCTTATTGATCCCGCTGCTGCAAAGAACAGGATTTGGATAATTAACTGGATGATTGCCCCCTCCTCCTCCCACGAAACCCTCTTTCCCTCGTGTGCGCCCGCGTGCCTAAACAGCAAAAGAAATTTCTCTCACCCTCTTTTCCCTTCTCAAGGCAACTCGTTCGTCGCTATTCAATGCCCTCTCCCTCCCGCCAAACCGCTAGTTCTCTCTCGGGGTGGCTGTTTCTTTAATAAAGGGGAAATCTATTCGCCTCCGCTGAGCCTTTTATTCTATTTTAATGACCGCATTTCTGATAAGCGTATTCTCTGTGGCTTGCGTTTTTTGCCCGCGGCCTGTACACATGTACATCTCTTTTTATTTTTCTCGCCGCTCTCCTTCTGCGCCCCCCACCCATTTTCTTTCTGCTCCTCGATTCGTCTCTCATATCTCGTCATATACTCGTTCACCCTAAACACATACCCGGCATCTCGCGATTCCTCCTCCCCTCCTCTTCTCTCGCACGTTCTCCAATTATAACCCCCCGCCACCCAGTCACGTTTCTGCGTGAGTCTTTGCCCGCTTTGCTCTTTGGACAGCCGGCGCGTACGCCGTGCGCGTCGAGGACGAGGAGGGGCCCCTCCCCCTTTTCTTCCGAGCAGTTTCTTGTCGCGAGAAGAGCCCTTGGCTTTGCTTCGCTCGCTCATTGTGTTAGCCGCGGGGAGTCACGTTTATTTTTCGGATTGCGGTCGTTAAAGGCGAGCGCCGCTGATGAGGTTATTACAAAAAAGAAACCCGATCGGGTGTAATCACTGGAGAAGGCTGTCCCGGAGCTGTTGCGGCGGTACGCCTCTCGGCGCGGCGGCAAGAGCGACGTCGGGATCCGGCGCACAGATACTTGTTGAACTTACGCGCTTGGGGCGTCGCGGTTCGCGCTCGCCGCTGCTCGCCTGAAACACGATGCACGGTCAAGCGCGGTGGCGTGTTGTGCGCGGTGATGTACGGTAGGCCCGGCTCTGAGCGCGCGTGACTTGAAACGCGCTCGGGGCGGGCACCGCTTTCTTTACTTTTTCCCTGCCGGAACTGGAGAAGGGTGAAGTTAATTCGCTTGCCAGGGTGATGTGCCGGGCTCGGTGATTCGTGACGCGCAGAGCGGACTTCAATGCCACTGGCCACCGTGGGAGCGACTTAACGAGCCCGTCTATAGCGCCTGCGAGGAATATCCCCTGTTAGCAAATAAGTGTTCGCATAGTAAACGCGAGCGAAAAATCGGAGGTTATTATACTGGTGGTCGCCAAGATGAAGGTGTCAAAGAAGACTATATCCCTCTCAGCTGGCCGGTTTATTGCGACGTATGGCCTCTTTCCTGCCGTGTGAGCCCAGCTAGACCGTGCGCGTTTACCGTCCGGCTTATACGCAGCAGAGGCACTCATCATACGCGTTAGTAGCGCGTATGATGAGTGCCTCTGTGCCGAGGATGTTGGCTGTCGGCAAGTGGGTTGGTTAGCGCCTTCTATGGTTTGCTCCTCACGAGCGCAGGTATTTTTGGCAGCTGATGCAGCACCATCACCCACCACGTGGCCTGCAGGCTGCCCCTGTTACGCTCGGGATGGCGTTTGACCTTTCCTCAAAGTGGTACGCTTCAGTGTAACACGCCGCCGCGGTGGCTCAGTGGTTATGGTGCTCGGCTGCTGACCCGAAAGGCGCGGGTCAGCTGGCGGGGGTGCACGTTAAAGAATCCCAGATGGTCAGAAATATTCGAAGCCCATCACTACGGCGTCCCTCGTAGCCCGCGTTGCTTTGGGAAGTTAAATCCCATAAAACCAAACCTCAGTGCAACGATCATTGAGAACACCCCACATATCCGGCACCTAAAACTTCGAAGAGCTTTCTTGTCTGGTTTCTGTTTCGGACTGTCCGAGGCGGTAGGTCGGGCTTTTGGATAAATTTAACTGCGGAAAAAATCACTCAGAAGCTGGCGAGCTAGAAATTAAAGGCAATAGTAATAGCCTACTCCGCGATGTTTCTGCGCTTGCTTTTAAGAGCGTTAGCTCTTGCTCATCACGTTTCTCGATTTCTTGGGGTCTGCTACCCCCTCCCTTCGGCGTGAAATTTTCAAAGTCCGGGGAATTCAAGATGACCGCCCCCATAGCAAATCAATATAGCAACCCAATTGGTGATTGACTGATGACATCACTTATAAATACAAGATGCCGGCCAATAATGGTAATTAATTGATGACGTCATCTAACGCTCGTTAATTCAACTTCTTCCAGACGGTGACGGAACCTTTCTTTATTTGAGGACTCCTGCTGAAATTTGCTTAGACCGCTTGCTTTGAACGTTCGATTAAAAAACAACGACCGATCGGGTGTCAGTTCTCCTCAGTGCCCCTTTAATAAGTCGTTATATAGCATATGTCAGTTTCTGTGAAATGTATGAGCAGTTTTAAACATCTGTTCACCTCCACACACGATATAAGCCCTAATAGGAGTTCAAACGGCTGACGTCGCCCTTTAGATTTCATTAGCTGAAACATTTACTTCATCAATATGGAGCGAGAATGAGAAAAATGCGAAATTATAATCCAAGCTTCATCGAATGATGGAGCATAAAGGATGAATTTCCTCTTTCTAGCTTCCACTTTGGAATGCAGTTTCTTGGTCTCGGCACTCCCCAAATCCCAAATGAAGTAGGGGGAAACGTCGTTTTGTGTCCCGTCCTGCTTCTGCTGAGTCGCGTGATAATGGCGGTGAGTGACCTCTCCATCGTTACTATCGTCGCTGGCTCGCCGCTCGTGCTTCAGGAGCGCCTGCCGCGACGCAAGAGGCTGTACTGTCGCCTTTTTATGCAGCAGTAAGCTACCTTAAACTGTTAATCTGGAGCCTCCAGCACGCTCCCGCGATATCTCATCTTCCTTTGTACGGGCCGCCATTCCGCAAGAGCTCCCGCTCAGGCCTCATTCTCGCAGCTTCGGTGAGGCTCGCGTGCTGTGCAGCACTCTATTGTGTAGAGTGGTGCATCGACATGCAGGTGTGCGACTGAACCGAGTTTCAACGCCGCGCTCTTGATAAAGCTTGTGAGGCGGCTTTATTACTCACTTGTAACAAGAAACCATGCTTTAAAGACGCGATTAATGAAGGCAAATACTGCCGTGCCAGATAACATCCGGTACGCTTGTTCTTACTCCCGACAAGGTAGACGAGACAACACAGGCGCTTACTCGCAGCTGGGCGTTTATTACAAAAACGCAGAATATAGAGACAAAGATACAAAACACCAAAACCAAAACAGGCATTGACACAGGCGCATAGAAGGTAATCAAGCAGGTGTATCTAGATGCAAAAACTCTCGCTCATGCAAGACCACTATGGGATCAGCCACGCACGATTGCTCATTCTTGCGGATATGATATGCCTCAGCAATTTCTCTAGTCAACTGGTATGCATGGCGAAACAAGATGGTGGTTTTATCAAGCAAAGGCTTCCAGTCTGTACATTTGGAGCAGTGTTTAGAAAGATTGGACGAGGGCGGCTTTTTTAGGGACAAAAAGTGCTCTTGCAGTCGCACATTTAGGCAACGGCCCCTTTGACCAATACAGGTCCGACCACAAGAGAAAGGAATGTGGTACACCACTCCTTTCACACATGTAACATAGCGGTTACCACGCTTCACAGTGCATCGCTTCTTTTTGTCCCGCATGCCACTGCGCGCAGCAACCCGGGCACAAATACTGCTCAGTTTTTTTTTGGGTGGGGGAGGGGGGTGCAGAAAAGAAAACATTCACATCATATCGGTTACCCACATTTTCGAGTTGGTGCGAAAACCGATGCACATAAAGAACAACCGCGATCTTTTTCGTTTTCTTTGCCTCCTCTGCCCTGGAGGAGATTTATTAACAGCTTTAACTTCTTTCACCACCTTTATAGAAACCAGAGACAAGACATCCTCTGGGTACCACGCCAACCTTAACCTATTCAATTGCTCCAACAAGTTTTCTTTCTTAGAGTGAAAACACAACTTCTGCAGTGACGAACCTAAGCAGGCGACAGCAATTCCACATTTCAGATTTTTAGAATGGCTAGACTTGAAATTTAAAAATGGCTTCACTGACCGCGGTGAATACACCCAGCAAACGCGGCACTGCTTAAAATAAAGTTTCAGATCTAGAAACTGCAAACATTCATTGGTGGACGCTTCAAATGTAAACTGCAGTCCACAGTCATACTCTCCAAAAATCATAAGCACATCCACTACCCGCCTTGTAAAATCATTCCTGTCAACAAACAGCAGATAATCGTCGACGTACTTAAAAATCTTATTTGAAAGGCCACTCAAATTCTTTTCAACACAGGAATCAACTCTAGAAAGAAAGATATCACTGAGGACGGAAGATAATTTAGACCCGATGCAGACGCCAGTCTTTTGAAGAAACAAACCCCCATTCCATTCAACAAAGGTCGAAGCAAGATAAAACGAAAGCAGTTCTAAAAACGAAGGGACCGAAATACCACAGGCATTAAAAAAGCGTTGTTCGGCATTATCCGCAGTAATACACATGCTAACAAAATTCATCACATTATCATGCGGCAGCGAGTAGAAGAGGTCCTTGACATCAATGCTAAATGCAGACGATGTTTTTGGATTTTGACACCCAACGTAACCCACAACAGCCAAAGAGTTTGGCGTCAGATATGGATCCGCCAAAGTGAAATTTTTCAAGTGTTTTAGCAGGAAGCTTGAGACAACATGTGTTCAACATGCGCCTGTGTTGTCTTGTCTACCTTGTCGTTCGTGGTGAGTGCGCTAAACTTTTTCGTGATGCATTACCAACTAGTTCAGATGTCGATCCTTCTACGCTTGTTCTTAGTCTACTGTAGTGAAAAAGGCAGTGAAAGCGCGTTTCAGCTCGGAATTCTTGATAGAGATTGTGAGGTTACACCTGTTAATCTATACGCTTACATGCAGGCAACCAAACGGGATCGCAAAGCTCAAGCAAACGACAACCAGGCTACTCCTGCCTCTTCTGCCTACAGGCAGTTGCCACGTTTGCAGACGGCAAAAAGAAGCCATCACATATATAGGTCGCATGAGAACTACGAACAGCTAGAGTTATAGGGGCAGTGGAAAAAGCGGGAGCTGCAGCACACACAGGCGACGTGAAGCCGGAAATCTCGACAGCCAACAGGACCACTGGCATAGACTTAGCGGCGCTGGTGTGGTATACATAGCCCCGAGCAGACGAGCAACGGCGCTGTCTCCGCCACGCCACGTCAGCATGCGTCGGTCGTCGCGAAAGTCGTCTGCTCGTTTGCGTCGGTCGTCGCGAAAGTCGTCTGCTCGTTTGCAGCTTGGAAATGGCCTGGTAAGTCGTGGTCTGGGAGGATGGTTTCTCAATGCGCGATGGTCGACTGCACTGTTTAGTTTCTAAGACGCTGTCTTTGGTGAACTTTCTTGCAAAGAAGTACGTCTGCGAGGTTAGTTTCTCAATGCGCGATCGTCGACTGCACTGTTTAGTTTCTACGACGCTGTCTTCGGTGAACTTTCCTGCAAAGAAGAACATGCAGCAGCTTCGGCACTGCTCGGGAATAGTACACCAGTGCTATTAACTCTATGCCAGTGCCCCTGCCGACAGTAGACACTTTCGGCTTCACGCCGCAGCTCCCGCTTTTTCCATTATTTATTTACTTCTATACTCTATCTGGCAAGTCGTTAGCAGCGCCGTGAAGGCTGCGGCTATCTCAGCCAATCAGAACGGTGTGCGCTGCAGAATGTGTTCCTCCGGGTCCCCTCACCCCGCCACTGGTGGCTCCATCCCTGGGAAAGAAAGAGCACCAGTGTCCAACTGCTGCGCGACGGAGACGCCCGACTCGGTGGACCCGATGTTAACGAATGGCGGCACACCACTTCGTAGCAAGCCTCCTCAGCGCCGTGTTCGTGCGGACTTTCTTTTCTAATTTA